>NW_027447090.1:0-37916 GCF_038048845.1 Mixophyes fleayi | reverse complement strand
TTCATGATTCAATTCATAATTCATGATTCATGATTCAATTCATGATTCATGATTCGATTATGATTAATGATTCATGATTCATGATTCATGATTCATGATTCAATTCATGATTCATGATTCATGATTCATGATTCAATTCATGATTCATGATTCGATTCATGATTCTTGACTCATGATTCATGATTCGATTAATGATTCATGATTCATTATTCAATTCATGATTCATGATTCAATTCATGATTCATGATTCAATTCATGATTCAAGATTCATGATTCGATTCATGATTGATGATTCAATTCATGATTCATGATTCATGATTCGATTCATGATTCATGATTCAATTCATGATTCATGATTCATGATTCAATTCATGATTCATGATTCATGATTCATGATTCATTATTCAATTCATGATTCATAATTCATAATTCAATTCATAATTCATGATTCATGATTCATGATTCATGATTCGATTCATGATTCATAATTCATGATTCATGATTCATGATTCATGATTCAATTCATGATTCATGATTTATGATTCAATTCATGATTCATGATTTATGATTCATGATTCATGATTCATGATTCATGATTCATGATTCATGATTCATGATTCATGATTCAATTCATGATTCATGATTCATGATTCGATTCATGATTCATGATTCGATTCATGATTCTTGAATCATGATTCATGATTCAATTCATGATTCATGATTCATGATTCATGATTCAATTCATGATTCATGATTCGATTCATGATTCAATTCATGATTCATGATTTGATTCATGATTCATGATTTATTATTCAATTCATGATTCATGATTCATGATTCAATTCATGATTCAAGATTCATGGATCGATTCATGATTCATGATTCAATTCATGATTCGATTCATGATTAAATTCATGATTCATGATTCGATTCATGGTTCATGATTCAATTCGTGATTCATGATTCATGATTCAATTCATGATTCATGATTCATAATTCAATTCATGATTCAATTCAAGATTCATGATTCATGATTCAATTCATGATTCATGATTCATGATTCAATTCATGAGTCATGATTCAATTTATGATTCATGATTCATGATTCAATTCATGATTCATGATTCGATTCATGATTCAATTCATGATTCATGATTCATGATTCAATTTATGATTCATGATTCATGATTCATGATTCAATTCATGATTCATGATTCATGATTCATGATTCAATTCATGATTCATGATTCATTTCATGATTCAATTCATGATTCATGATTTAATTTATAACTCATGATTCAATTCATGATTCAATTAATGAATCATGATTCATGATTCAATTCATGATTCACTACATAATTCATGATTCATGATTCATGATTCGATCATGATTCATGATTCATGATTCATGATTCATGATTCATTCATGATTCGATTCATGATTCAGGATTCATGATTCATGATTCAATTCATGATTCATGATTCATGATTCGATTCATGATTCATGATTCGATTCATGATTCTTGAATCATGATTCGATTCATGATTCAATTCATGATTCATGATTCATGATTCATGATACATTATTCAATTCATGATTCATGATTCATGATTCATTGATTCAATTCATGATTCAATTATGATTCATGATCGATTCATGATTCAATTCATGATTCAGATTCATTCAATATTCATGATTCATGATTCATTATCAATTCATGATTCATGATCCATGATTCAATTCATGATTCAAGATTTGTGATTCGATTCATGATTCATGATTCAATTCATGATTCAAGATTCATGATTCGATTCATGATTCATGATACAATTCATGATTCATGATTCGATTCATGATTAAATTCATGATTCATGATTCATGATTCAATTCATGATTCATGATTCATGATTCAATTCATGATTCATGATTCATGATTCAATTCATGATTCAATTCATGATTCATGATTCATGATTCAATTTATGATTCATGATTCATGATTCATGATTCAATTCTTGATTCATGATTCATAATTCAATTCATGATTCAATTCAAGATTCATGATTCATGATTCAATTCATGACTCATGATTCATGATTCAATTCATGATTCATGATTCAATTTATGATTCATGATTCATGATTCAATTCATGATTCATGATTCGATTCATGATTCAATTCATGATTCATGATTTATGATTCAATTCATGATTCATGATTCATGATTCATGATTCAATTCATGATTCATGATTCATGATTCATGATTCTTGATTCAATTCATGATTCATGATTCATTTCATGATTCAATTCATGATTCATGATTTAATTTATAATTCATGATTCAATTCATGATTCAATTCATGAATCATGATTCATAATTCAATTCATTATTCACTTCATGATTCATGATTCATGGTTCAATTTATGATTCATGATTCATGATTCAATTCATAATTCAATTTATGATTCAGGATTTAATTCATGATTCATGATTCATGATTCATGATTCAATTAATGATTTATGATTCAATTCTTGAATTATGATTCATATTTTAATTCATGTTTCAATTCAAGATTCATGACTCATGATTCAATTCATGATTCATGATTCATGATTCAATTCTTGATTCATGATTCATAATTTAATTCATGATTCAATTCAAGATTCATGACTCATGATTCAATTCATGATTCATGATTCATGATTCAATTCATGATTCATGTTTCAATTTATGATTCATGATTCATGATTCAATTCATGATTCATGATTCGATTCATGATTCAATTCATGATTCATGATTCATGATTCAATTCATGATTCATGATTCATGATTCATGATTTAATTCATGATTCATGATTCATGATTCAATTCATGATTCATGATTCAATTCATGATTCATGATTCATGATTCATGATTCAATTCATGATTTATGATTCATGATTCAATTCATGATTCATGATTCATGATTCATGATTCATGATTCGATTTATGATTTACGATTTATGATTCAATTCATGATTCATGATTCATGATTCGATTCACGATTTATGATTCGATTTATGATTCTTGATTCATGATTCATGATTCGATTCATGATTCATGATTTATGATTCAATTCATGATTCATGATTCATGATTCATGATTCATGATTCAATACATGATTCATGATTCAATTCATAATTCATGATTCAATTCATGATTTTTTACTCATGATTCATGATTCGATTCATGTTTCATGATTCGTTATTCAATTCATGATTTATGATTCATGATTCATGATTCAATTCATGATTCACGATTCATGATTCGATTCATGATTCATGATTCGATTCATGATTCATGATTCAATTCATGATTCATGATTCATGATTCAATTCATGATTCATGATTCATGATTCATGATTCAATTCATGATTCATGATTCGATTCATGATTCAATTCATGATTCAAGATTCATGATTCGATTCATGATTCATGAAACAATTCATGATTCATGATTCATGATTTGATTCATGATTCAATTCATTATTCATGATTCGATTCATGATTCATGATTCAATTCATGATTCATGATTCATGATTCATGATTCGATTCATGATTCATGATTCATGATTCATGATACATGATTCAATTGATGATTCATGATTCGATTCATGATTCAATTCATGATTCATGATTCGATTCATGATTCATGATTCATTATTCAATTCATGATTCATGATCCATGATTCAATTCATGATTCAAGATTTGTGATTCGATTCATGATTCATGATTCAATTCATGATTCAAGATTCATGATTCGATTCATGATTCATGATACAATTCATGATTCATGATTCGATTCATGATTAAATTCATGATTCATGATTCATGATTCAATTCATGATTCATGATTCATGATTCAATTCATGATTCATGATTCATGATTCAATTCATGATTCAATTCATGATTCATGATTCATGATTCAATTTATGATTCATGATTCATGATTCATGATTCAATTCTTGATTCATGATTCATAATTCAATTCATGATTCAATTCAAGATTCATGATTCATGATTCAATTCATGACTCATGATTCATGATTCAATTCATGATTCATGATTCAATTTATGATTCATGATTCATGATTCAATTCATGATTCATGATTCGATTCATGATTCAATTCATGATTCATGATTTATGATTCAATTCATGATTCATGATTCATGATTCATGATTCAATTCATGATTCATGATTCATGATTCATGATTCATGATTCAATTCATGATTCATGATTCATTTCATGATTCAATTCATGATTCATGATTTAATTTATAATTCATGATTCAATTCATGATTCAATTCATGAATCATGATTCATAATTCAATTCATTATTCACTTCATGATTCATGATTCATGGTTCAATTTATGATTCATGATTCATGATTCAATTCATAATTCAATTTATGATTCAGGATTTAATTCATGATTCATGATTCATGATTCATGATTCAATTAATGATTTATGATTCAATTCTTGATTCATGATTCATATTTTAATTCATGTTTCAATTCAAGATTCATGACTCATGATTCAATTCATGATTCATGATTCATGATTCAATTCTTGATTCATGATTCATAATTTAATTCATGATTCAATTCAAGATTCATGACTCATGATTCAATTCATGATTCATGATTCATGATTCAATTCATGATTCATGTTTCAATTTATGATTCATGATTCATGATTCAATTCATGATTCATGATTCGATTCATGATTCAATTCATGATTCATGATTCATGATTCAATTCATGATTCATGATTCATGATTCATGATTTAATTCATGATTCATGATTCATGATTCAATTCATGATTCATGATTCAATTCATGATTCATGATTCATGATTCATGATTCAATTCATGATTTATGATTCATGATTCAATTCATGATTCATGATTCATGATTCATGATTCATGATTCGATTTATGATTTACGATTTATGATTCAATTCATGATTCATGATTCATGATTCGATTCACGATTTATGATTCGATTTATGATTCTTGATTCATGATTCATGATTCGATTCATGATTCATGATTTATGATTCAATTCATGATTCATGATTCATGATTCATGATTCATGATTCAATACATGATTCATGATTCAATTCATAATTCATGATTCAATTCATGATTTTTTACTCATGATTCATGATTCGATTCATGTTTCATGATTCGTTATTCAATTCATGATTTATGATTCATGATTCATGATTCAATTCATGATTCACGATTCATGATTCGATTCATGATTCATGATTCGATTCATGATTCATGATTCAATTCATGATTCATGATTCATGATTCAATTCATGATTCATGATTCATGATTCATGATTCAATTCATGATTCATGATTCGATTCATGATTCAATTCATGATTCAAGATTCATGATTCGATTCATGATTCATGAAACAATTCATGATTCATGATTCATGATTTGATTCATGATTCAATTCATTATTCATGATTCGATTCATGATTCATGATTCAATTCATGATTCATGATTCATGATTCATGATTCGATTCATGATTCATGATTCATGATTCGATTCATGATTCATGATTCATGATTTGATTCATGATTCATGATTCAATTCATGATTCATGATTCATGATTCAATTCATGATTCATGATTCATGATTCGATTTATGATTCTTGATTCATGATTCATGATTCGATTCATGTTTCATGATTTATGATTCAATTCATGATTCATGATTCATGATTCATGATTCATGATTCAATACACGATTCATGATTCATGATTCAATTCATAATTCATGATTCATGATTCATGATTCAATTCATAAATCATCATTCGATTCATGATTTTTTACTCATGATTCATGATTCGATTCATGTTTCATGATTCATTATTCAATTCATGATTCATGATTCATGATTCAATTCATGATTCAAAATTCATGATTTGATTCATGATTCGATTCATGATTCATGATTCATGATTCAATTCATGTTTCATGATTCATGATTCATGATTCAATTCATGATTCATGATTCATGATTCATGATTCAAGTCATGATTCAAGATTCATGATTCGATTCATGATTTATGATACAATTCATGATTCATGATTCATGATTCGATTCATGATTCAATTCATTATTCATGATTCGATTCATGATTCATGATTCAATTCATGATTCATGATTCGATTTATGATTCTTGATTCATGAATCATGATTCGATTCATGATTCATGATTTATGATTCAATTCATGATTCATGATTCATGATTCATGATTCATGATTCAATACATGATTCATGATTCATGATTCAATTCATAATTCATGATTCATGATTCATGATTCAATTCATAAATCATCATTCGATTCATGATTTTTTACTCATGATTCATGATTCGATTCATGTTTCATGATTCAATTCATGATTCATGATTCAAGATTCATGATTCATGATTCAATTCATGATTCATGATTCAATTCATGATTCGAATCGTGATTCAACTCATATTTCATGATTCGATTTATGATTCATAATTCATGATTCATGATTCATGATTCAATTCATGATTCATGATTCATGATTCAATTCATGATTCATGATTTATGATTCAATTCATGATTCATGATTCATGATTCATGATTCGATTCATGATTCATGATTCGATTTATGATTCATGATGCATGATGCATGATTCATGATTCATGATTCATGATGCATGATGCATGATTCATGATTCATGATTCAATTCATGATTCATGATTCATGATTCGATTCATGATTCATGATTCGATTTATGATTCATGATGCATGATTCATGATTCATGATTCATGATTCCTGATTCAATTCATGAATCATGATTCATGATTCAATTCATAATTCATGATTCATTATTCATGATTTAATTCATGATTCATGATTCATGATTCGATTCATGATTCATGATTCATGATTCGATTTATGATTCATGATTCATGATTCATGATTCATGATTCATGATTCAATTCATGATTCATGATTTATGATTCAAATTATGATTCATGATTCATGATTCATGATTCATGATTCATGATTCATGATTCAATTCATAATTCATGATTCATTATTCATGATTTAATTCATGATTCATGATTCATGATTCGATTCATGATTCATGATTCGATTTATGATTCATGATTCATGATTCATGATTCATGATTCATGATTCAATTCATGATTCATGATTTATGATTCAAATTATGATTCATGATTCATGATTCATGATTCATGATTCATGATTCAAGATTCATGATTCATGATTCAATTCATGATTCATGATTCAATTCATGATTCGAATCGTGATTCAACTCATATTTCATGATTCGATTTATGATTCATAATTTATGATTCATGATTCATGATTCAATTCATGATTCATGATTCATGATTCAATTCATGATTCATGATTTATGATTCAATTCATGATTCATGATTCATGATTCATGATTCGATTCATGATTCGATTTATGATTCATGATGCATGATGCATGATTCATGATTCATGATTCATGATTCAATTCATGATTCATGATTCATGATTCAATTCATGATTCATGATTCATGATTCGATTCATGATTCATGATTCGATTTATGATTCATGATGCATGATTCATGATTCATGATTCATGATTCATGATTCAATTCATGAATCATGATTCATGATTCAATTCATAATTCATGATTCATTATTCATGATTTAATTCATGATTCATGATTCATGATTCGATTCATGATTCATGATTCATGATTCGATTTATGATTCATGATTCATGATTCATGATTCATGATTCAATTCATGATTCATGATTTATGATTCAAATGATGATTTATGATTCATGATTCATGATTCATGATTCATGATTCATGATTCGATTCATGATTCATGATTCATGATTCATGATCTAATTCATGATTTGATTCATGATTCAATTCATGATTAAAAATTACATTCATGATTCTTGATTCATGATTTATGATTCGATTCATGATTCATGATTCATGATTTAATTCATGATTCATTATTTATGATTCATGATTCAATTCATGATTCATGATTCATGATTCATGATTCAATTCATGATTCATGATTCGATTTATGATTCATGATTCATTATTAAATTCATGATTCATGATTCAATTCATGATTCAAGATTCATGATTCGATTCATGATACAATTCAAGATTCATGATTCGATTCATGATTCATGATACAATTCAAGATTCATGATTCATGATTCATGATTCATGATTCATGATTCATGATTCGATTTATGATTCAATTCATGATTCATGATTCGATTCATGATTCATTTTTCAATTCATGATTTATGATTCATGATTCATGATTCATGATTCGATTCATGATTCATGATTCAATTCATGATTCATGATTCATGATTCAATTCATGATTCATGATTCATGATTCGATTCATGATTCATGATTCAATTCATGATTCATGATTCATGATTCAATTCATGATTCATGATTCATGATTCGATTCATGATTCATGATTCATGATTCGATTTATGATTCATGATTCATGATTCGATTTATGATTCATGATTCATGATTCATGATTCATGATTCATGATTCAATTCATGATTCATGATTCATGATTCATGATTCAATTCATAATTCATGATTCATGATTCATGATTCAATTCATGATTCATGATTCATGATTCGATTCATGATTCATGATTCATGATTCATGATTCGATTCATGATTTATGATTCATGATATATGATTCAATTCATGATTCATGATTCATGATTCAATTCATGATTCATGATTCACGATTCATGATTCATGATTCATGATTCATGATTCAATTCATGATTCATGATTCATGATTCGATTCATGATTTATGATTCGATTCATGATTCATGATTCATATTTCGATTTAAGATTCATAATTCATGATTCATGATTAATGATTCATGATTCGATTTAAGATTCATAATTCATGATTCATGATTCAATTCATGATTCATGATTCATGATTCATGATTCATGATTCAATTCATGATTCATGATTCATGATTCAATTCATGATTCATGATTCATGATTCGATTCATGATTTATGATTCGATTCATGATTCATGATTCATGATTCGATTTAAGATTCATAATTCATGATTCATGATTAATGATTCATGATTCGATTTAAGATTCATAATTCATGATTCATGATTCAATTCATGATTCATGATTCATAATTCATGATTCATGATTCGATTTAAGATTCATAATTCATAATTCATGATTCATGATTCGATTTAAGATTCATAATTCATGATTCATGATTCATGATTCATGATTCAATTCATAATTCATGATTCATGATTCATGATTCAATTCATGATTCATGATTCATGATTCGATTCATGATTCATGATTCATGATTCATGATTCGATTCATGATTTATGATTCATGATATATGATTCAATTCATGATTCATGATTCATGATTCAATTCATGATTCATGATTCACGATTCATGATTCGATTCATGATTCATGATTCATAATTCATGATTCATGATTCGATTTAAGATTCATAATTCATAATTCATGATTCATGATTCGATTTAAGATTCATAATTCATGATTCATGATTAATGATTCATGATTCGATTCATGATTCATGATTCATGATTCAATTCATGATTCATGATTCATGATTCATGATTCATAATTCATGATTCATGATTCGATTTAAGATTCATAATTCATAATTCATGATTCATGATTCGATTTAAGATTCATAATTCATGATTCATGATTAATGATTCATGATTCGATTCATGATTCATGATTCATGATTCATGATTCATGATTCATGATTCGATTCATTATTCACTTCATGATTCATGATTCATGATTCAATTCATAATTCATGATTCATGATTCATGATTCATGATTCATGATTCGATTCATTATTCACTTCATGATTCATGATTCATGATTCAATTCATAATTCATGATTCATGATTCATGATTCAATTCATGATTCATGATTCATGATTCGATTCATGATTCATGATTCATGATTCATGATTCGATTCATGATTTATGATTCATGATATATGATTCAATTCATGATTCATGATTCATGATTCAATTCATGATTCATGATTCACGATTCATGATTCGATTCATGATTCATGATTCATAATTCATGATTCATGATTCGATTTAAGATTCATAATTCATAATTCATGATTCATGATTCGATTTAAGATTCATAATTCATGATTCATGATTAATGATTCATGATTCGATTCATGATTCATGATTCATGATTCATGATTCAATTCATGATTCATGATTCATGATTCATGATTCATAATTCATGATTCATGATTCGATTTAAGATTCATAATTCATAATTCATGATTCATGATTCGATTTAAGATTCATAATTCATGATTCATGATTAATGATTCATGATTCGATTCATGATTCATGATTCATGATTCATGATTCAATTCATGATTCATGATTCATGATTCATGATTCATGATTCATGATTCGATTCATTATTCACTTCATGATTCATGATTCATGGTTCAATTTATGATTCATGATTCATGATTCAATTCATAATTCAATTTATGATTCAGGATTTAATTCATGATTCATGATTCATGATTCATGATTCAATTAATGATTTATGATTCAATTCTTGATTCATGATTCATATTTTAATTCATGATTCAATTCAAGATTCATGACTCATGATTCAATTCATGATTCATGATTCTTGATTCAATTCTTGATTCATGATTCATAATTTAATTCATGATTCAATTCAAGATTCATGACTCATGATTCAATTCATGATTCATGATTCATGATTCAATTCATGATTCATGTTTCAATTTATGATTCATGATTCATGATTCAATTCATGATTCATGATTCGATTCATGATTCAATTCATGATTCATGATTCATGATTCAATTCATGATTCATGATTCATGATTCATGATTTAATTCATGATTCATGATTCATGATTTATGATTCAATTCATGATTCATGATTCAATTCATGATTCATGATTCATGATTCATGATTCAATTCATGATTTATGATTCATGATTCAATTCATGATTCATGATTCATGATTCATGATTCATGATTCGATTTATGATTTACGATTTATGATTCAATTCATGATTCATGATTCATGATTCGATTCACGATTTATGATTCGATTTATGATTCTTGATTCATGATTCATGATTCGATTCATGATTCATGATTTATGATTCAATTCATGATTCATGATTCATGATTCATGATTCATGATTCAATACATGATTCATGATTCAATTCATAAATCATCATTCGATTCATGATTTTTTACTCATGATTCATGATTCGATTCATGTTTCATGATTCATTATTCAATTCATGATTCATGATTCATGATTCAATTCATGATTCAAAATTCATGATTTGATTCATGATTCGATTCATGATTCATGATTCATGATTCAATTCATGTTTCATGATTCATGATTCATGATTCAATTCATGATTCATGATTCATGATTCAATTCATGATTCAAGATTCATGATTCGATTCATGATTCATGATACAATTCATGATTCATGATTCATGATTCGATTCATGATTCAATTCATTATTCATGATTCGATTCATGATTCATGATTCAATTCATGATTCATGATTCGATTTATGATTCTTGATTCATGATTCATGATTCGATTCATGATTCATGATTTATGATTCAATTCATGATTCATGATTCATGATTCATGATTCATGATTCAATACATGATTCATGATTCATGATTCAATTCATAATTCATGATTCATGATTCATGATTCAATTCATAAATCATCATTCGATTCATGATTTTTTACTCATGATTCATGATTCGATTCATGTTTCATGATTCAATTCATGATTCATGATTCAAGATTCATGATTCATGATTCAATTCATGATTCATGATTCAATTCATGATTCGAATCGTGATTCAACTCATATTTCATGATTCGATTTATGATTCATAATTCATGATTCATGATTCATGATTCAATTCATGATTCATGATTCATGATTCAATTCATGATTCATGATTTATGATTCAATTCATGATTCATGATTCATGATTCATGATTCGATTCATGATTCATGATTCGATTTATGATTCATGATGCATGATGCATGATTCATGATTCATGATTCATGATGCATGATGCATGATTCATGATTCATGATTCAATTCATGATTCATGATTCATGATTCGATTCATGATTCATGATTCGATTTATGATTCATGATGCATGATTCATGATTCATGATTCATGATTCCTGATTCAATTCATGAATCATGATTCATGATTCAATTCATAATTCATGATTCATTATTCATGATTTAATTCATGATTCATGATTCATGATTCGATTCATGATTCATGATTCATGATTCGATTTATGATTCATGATTCATGATTCATGATTCAATTCATGATTCATGATTTATGATTCAAATTATGATTCATGATTCATGATTCATGATTCATGATTCATGATTCATGATTCAATTCATAATTCATGATTCATTATTCATGATTTAATTCATGATTCATGATTCATGATTCGATTCATGATTCATGATTCATGATTCGATTTATGATTCATGATTCATGATTCATGATTCATGATTCATGATTCAATTCATGATTCATGATTTATGATTCAAATTATGATTCATGATTCATGATTCATGATTCATGATTCAAGATTCATGATTCATGATTCAATTCATGATTCATGATTCAATTCATGATTCGAATCGTGATTCAACTCATATTTCATGATTCGATTTATGATTCATAATTCATGATTCATGATTCATGATTCAATTCATGATTCATGATTCATGATTCAATTCATGATTCATGATTTATGATTCAATTCATGATTCATGATTCATGATTCATGATTCGATTCATGATTCATGATTCGATTCATGATTCATGATTCGATTTATGATTCATGATGCATGATGCATGATTCATGATTCATGATTCATGATTCAATTCATGATTCATGATTCATGATTCAATTCATGATTCATGATTCATGATTCGATTCATGATTCATGATTCGATTTATGATTCATGATGCATGATTCATGATTCATGATTCATGATTCATGATTCAATTCATGAATCATGATTCAATTCATAATTCATGATTCATTATTCATGATTTAATTCATGATTCATGATTCATGATTCGATTCATGATTCATGATTCATGATTCGATTTATGATTCATGATTCATGATTCATGATTCATGATTCAATTCATGATTCATGATTTATGATTCAAATTATGATTCATGATTCATGAATTATGATTCATGATTCATGATTCATGATTCGATTCATGATTCATGATTCATGATTCATGATCTAATTCATGATTTGATTCATGATTCAATTCATGATTAAAAATTACATTCATGATTCTTGATTCATGATTTATGATTCGATTCATGATTCATGATTCATGATTTAATTCATGATTCATTATTTATGATTCATGATTCAATTCATGATTCATGATTCATGATTCATGATTCAATTCATGATTCATGATTCGATTCATGATTCTTGACTCATGATTCATGATTCGATTTATGATTCATGATTCATTATTAAATTCATGATTCATGATTCAATTCATGATTCAAGATTCATGATTCGATTCATGATACAATTCAAGATTCATGATTCGATTCATGATTCATGATACAATTCAAGATTCATGATTCATGATTCATGATTCATGATTCATGATTCGATTTATGATTCAATTCATGATTCATGATTCGATTCATGATTCATTTTTCAATTCATGATTTATGATTCATGATTCATGATTCATGATTCGATTCATGATTCATGATTCAATTCATGATTCATGATTCATGATTCAATTCATGATTCATGATTCATGATTCGATTCATGATTCATGATTCAATTCATGATTCATGATTCATGATTCAATTCATGATTCATGATTCATGATTCGATTCATGATTCATGATTCATGATTCGATTTATGATTCATGATTCATGATTCGATTTATGATTCATGATTCATGATTCATGATTCATGATTCATGATTCAATTCATGATTCATGATTCATGATTCATGATTCAATTCATAATTCATGATTCATGATTCATGATTCAATTCATGATTCATGATTCATGATTCGATTCATGATTCATGATTCATGATTCATGATTCGATTCATGATTTATGATTCATGATATATGATTCAATTCATGATTCATGATTCATGATTCAATTCATGATTCATGATTCACGATTCATGATTCGATTCATGATTCATGATTCATGATTCATGATTCAATTCATGATTCATGATTCATGATTCGATTCATGATTTATGATTCGATTCATGATTCATGATTCATATTTCGATTTAAGATTCATAATTCATGATTCATGATTAATGATTCATGATTCGATTTAAGATTCATAATTCATGATTCATGATTCAATTCATGATTCATGATTCATGATTCATGATTCAATTCATGATTCATGATTCATGATTCATGATTCAATTCATGATTCATGATTCATGATTCGATTCATGATTTATGATTCGATTCATGATTCATGATTCATGATTCGATTTAAGATTCATAATTCATGATTCATGATTAATGATTCATGATTCGATTTAAGATTCATAATTCATGATTCATGATTCAATTCATGATTCATGATTCATAATTCATGATTCATGATTCGATTTAAGATTCATAATTCATAATTCATGATTCATGATTCGATTTAAGATTCATAATTCATGATTCATGATTAATGATTCATGATTCGATTCATGATTCATGATTCATGATTCATGATTCAATTCATGATTCATGATTCATGATTCATGATTCATGATTCATGATTCGATTCATTATTCATAATTCATGATTCAATTCATGATTCATGATTCAATTCATGATTCATGATTCGATTCATGATTCATGATTCATGATTCATGATTCATGATTCATGATTCAATTCATGATTCAATTCATGATTCATGATTCAAGATTCATGATTCATGATTCAATTCATGATTCATGATTCAATTCATGATTCGAATCCTGATTAAACTCATGATTCATGATTCGATTCATGATTCATGATTCAATTCATGATTCATGATTCATGATTCAATTCATGATTCATGATTCATGATTCATGATTCGATTCATGATTCATGATTTGATTTATGATTCATGATGCATGATTCATGATTCATGATTCATGATTCATGATTCAATTCATGATTAATGATTCATGATTCAATTCATAATTCGTGATTCATGATTCATGATTCAATTCATGATTCATGATTCGATTTATGATTAATGATTCATGATTCATGATTCATGATTCATGATTCAATTCATGATTCATGATTCATGATTCAATTCATGATTCATGATTCGATTCATGATTCTTGACTCATGATTCATGATTCGATTAATGATTCATGATTCATTATTCAATTCATGATTCATGATTCAATTCATGATTCAAGATTCATGATTCGATTCATGATTCATGATTCAATTCATGATTCATGATTCATGATTCGATTTATGATTCATGATTCAATTCATGATTCATGATTCATGATTCAATTCATGATTCATGATTCATGATTCATTATTCAATTCATGATTCATAATTCATAATTCAATTCATAATTCATGTTTCATGATTCATGATTCGATTCATGATTCATGATTCATGATTCATGATTCAATTCATGATTCATGATTTATGATTCAATTCATGATTCATGATTTATGATTCATGATTCATGATTCATGATTCATGATTCAATTCATGATTCATGATTCATGATTCGATTCATGATTCATGATTCGATTCATGATTCTTGAATCATGATTCATGATGCAATTCATGATTCATGATTCATGATTCATGATTCAATTCATGATTCATGATTCGATTCATGATTCAATTCATGATTCATGATTTGATTCATGATTCATGATTTATTATTCAATTCATGATTCATGATTCATGATTCAATTCATGATTCAAGATTCATGGATCGATTCATGATTCATGATTCAATTCATGATTCGATTCATGATTAAATTCATGATTCATGATTCGATTCATGGTTCATGATTCAATTCATGATTCATGATTCATGATTCAATTCATGATTCATGATTCAATTCATGATTCAATTCATGATTCATGATTCATGATTCAATTTATGATTCATGATTCATGATTCAATTCTTGATTCATGATTCATAATTCAATTCATGATTCAATTCAAGATTCATGATTCATGATTCAATTCATGATTCATGATTCAATTTATGATTCAATTCATGATTCATGATTCAATTTATGATTCATGATTCATGATTCAATTCATGATTCATGATTCGATTCATGATTCAATTCATGATTCATGATTCATGATTCAATTCATGATTCATGATTCGATTCATGATTCATGATTCATGATTCGATTTATGATTCATGATTCATGATTCATGATTCATGATTCATGATTCAATTCATGATTCATGATTCATGATTCATGATTCATGATTCATGATTCATGATTCATGATTCGATTCATGATTCATGATTCATGATTCATGATTCGATTCATGATTTATGATTCATGATTTATGATTCAATTCATGATTCATGATTCATGATTCAATTCATGATTCATGATTCACGATTCATGATTCGATTCATGATTCATGATTCATGATTCATGATTCAATTCATGATTCATGATTCATGATTCGATTCATGATTCATGATTCATGATTCATGATTCATGATTCATAATTCATGATTCATGATTAATGATTCATGATTCGATTTAAGATTCATAATTCATGATTCTTGATTCAATTCATGATTCATGATTCATGATTCATGATTCATGATTCAATTCATGATTCATGATTCATGATTCATGATTCAATTCATGATTCATGATTCATGATTCGATTCATGATTTATGATTCGATTCATGATTCATGATTCATGATTCGATTTAAGATTCATAATTCATGATTCATGGTTAATGATTCATGATTCGATTTAAGATTCATAATTCATGATTCATGATTCAATTCATGATTCATGATTCATAATTCATGATTCATGATTCATAATTCATGATTCATGATTCGATTTAAGATTCATGATTCGATTTAAGATTCATAATTCATGATTCATGATTCAATTCATGATTCATGATTCATAATTCATGATTCATGATTCATAATTCATGATTCATGATTCGATTTAAGATTCATGATTCGATTTAAGATTCATAATTCATGATTCATGATTAATGATTCATGATTCGATTCTTGATTCATGATTCATGATTCATTATTCATGATTCATGATTCGATTCATGATTCATGATTCGATTCATGATTCATGATTCATGATTCATGATTCAATTCATGATTCATGATTCATGATTCATGATTCAATTCATGATTCATGATTCGATTCATGATTCATGATTCATGATTCATGATTCATGATTCATGATTCAATTCATGATTCATGATTCAATTCATGATTCATGATTCAAGATTCATGATTCATGATTCATGATTCAATTCATGATTCATGATTCAATTCATGATTCATGATTCATGATTCATGATTCATGATTCATGATTCATTATTCATGATTCATGATTCATTATTCATGATTCATGATTCAATTCATGATTCATGATTCAATTCATGATTCATGATTCAATTCATGATTCGAATCCTGATTAAACTCATGATTCATGATTCGATTTATGATTCATGATTCATGATTCATGATTCATGATTCGATTCATGATTCATGATTCAATTCATGATTCATGATTCAATTCATGATTCATGATTCATGATTCATGATTCGATTCATGATTCATGATTTGATTTATGATTCATGATGCATGATTCATGATTCATGATTCATGATTCATGATTCAATTCATGATTCATGATTCATGATTCAATTCATAATTCATGATTCATGATTCAATTCATGATTCATGATTCAATTCATAATTCATGATTCATGATTCATGATTCAATTCATGATTCATGATTCGATTTATGATTCATGATTCATGATTCATGATTCATGATTCAATTCATGATTCATGATTCATGATTCAATTCATGATACATGATTCGATTCATGATTCTTGACTCATGATTCATGATTCGATTAATGATTCATGATTCATTATTCAATTCATGATTCATGATTCAATTCATGATTCAAGATTCATGATTCGATTCATGATTCATGATTCAATTCATGATTCATGATTCGATTTATGATTCATGATTCAATTCATGATTCATGATTCATGTTTCAATTCATGATTCATGATTCATGATTCATGATTCAATTCATGATTCATAATTCATAATTCAATTCATAATTCATGATTCATGATTCAATTCATGATTCATGATTTATGATTCAATTCATGATTCATGATTTATGATTCATGATTCATGATTCATGATTCATGATTCATGATTCAATTCATGATTCATGATTCATGATTCGATTCATGATTCATGATTCGATTCAAGATTCTTGAATCATGATTCATGATTCAATTCATGATTCATGATTCATGATTCATGATTCAATTCACGATTCATGATTCGATTCATGATTCAATTCATGATTCATGATTTGATTCATGATTCATGATTTATTATTCAATTCATGATTCATGATTCAATTCATGATTCAAGATTCATGGATCGATTCATGATTCATGATTCAATTCATAATTCGATTCATGATTAAATTCATGATTCATGATTCGATTCATGGTTCATGATTCAATTCATGATTCATGATTCATGATTCAATTCATGATTCATGATTCATGATTCAATTAATGATTCAATTCATGATTCATGATTCATGATTCAATTTATGATTCATGATTCATGATTCATGATTCAATTCTTGATTCATGATTCATAATTCAATTCATGATTCAATTCAAGATTCATGATTCATGATTCAATTCATGATTCATGATTCATGATTCAATTCATGATTCATGATTCAATTTATGATTCATGACTCATGATTCAATTCATGATTCATGATTCGATTCATGATTCAATTCATGATTCATGATTCATGATTCAATTTATGATTCATGATTCATGATTCATGATTCAATTCATGATTCATGATTCATGATTCATGATTCAATTCATGATTCATGATTCATTTCATAATTCAATTCATGATTCATGATTTAATTTATAACTCATGATTCAATTCATGATTCAATTCATGAATCATGATTCATGATTCAATTCATGATTCACTTCATAATTCATGATTCATGATTCATGATTCGATTCATGATTCATGATTCATGATTCATGATTCGATTCATGATTCATGATTCATGATTCATGATTCAATTCATGATTCATTATTCGATTCATGATTCATGATTCGATTCATGATTCTTGAATCATGATTCATGATTCAATTCATGATTCATGATTCGATTCATGATTTATGATTCATTATTCAATTCATGATTCATGATCCATGATTCAATTCATTATTCAAGATTTGTGATTCGATTCATGATTCATGATTCAATTCATGATTCAAGATTCATGATTCATGATTCAATTCATGATTCATGATTCATGATTCATGATTCAATTCATGATTCATGATTCATGATTCGATTCATGATTTATGATTCGATTCATGATTCATGATTCATGATTCGATTTAAGATTCATAATTCATGATTCATGGTTAATGATTCATGATTCGATTTAAGATTCATAATTCATGATTCATGATTCAATTCATGATTCATGATTCATAATTCATGATTCATGATTCATAATTCATGATTCATGATTCGATTTAAGATTCATGATTCGATTTAAGATTCATAATTCATGATTCATGATTCAATTCATGATTCATGATTCATAATTCATGATTCATGATTCATAATTCATGATTCATGATTCGATTTAAGATTCATGATTCGATTTAAGATTCATAATTCATGATTCATGATTAATGATTCATGATTCGATTCTTGATTCATGATTCATGATTCATTATTCATGATTCATGATTCGATTCATGATTCATGATTCGATTCATGATTCATGATTCATGATTCATGATTCAATTCATGATTCATGATTCATGATTCATGATTCAATTCATGATTCATGATTCGATTCATGATTCATGATTCATGATTCATGATTCATGATTCAATTCATGATTCATGATTCAATTCATGATTCATGATTCAAGATTCATGATTCATGATTCATGATTCAATTCATGATTCATGATTCAATTCATGATTCATGATTCATGATTCATGATTCATGATTCATGATTCATTATTCATGATTCATGATTCATTATTCATGATTCATGATTCAATTCATGATTCATGATTCAATTCATGATTCATGATTCAATTCATGATTCGAATCCTGATTAAACTCATGATTCATGATTCGATTTATGATTCATGATTCATGATTCATGATTCATGATTCGATTCATGATTCATGATTCAATTCATGATTCATGATTCAATTCATGATTCATGATTCATGATTCATGATTCGATTCATGATTCATGATTTGATTTATGATTCATGATGCATGATTCATGATTCATGATTCATGATTCATGATTCAATTCATGATTCATGATTCATGATTCAATTCATAATTCATGATTCATGATTCAATTCATGATTCATGATTCAATTCATAATTCATGATTCATGATTCATGATTCAATTCATGATTCATGATTCGATTTATGATTCATGATTCATGATTCATGATTCATGATTCAATTCATGATTCATGATTCATGATTCAATTCATGATACATGATTCGATTCATGATTCTTGACTCATGATTCATGATTCGATTAATGATTCATGATTCATTATTCAATTCATGATTCATGATTCAATTCATGATTCAAGATTCATGATTCGATTCATGATTCATGATTCAATTCATGATTCATGATTCGATTTATGATTCATGATTCAATTCATGATTCATGATTCATGTTTCAATTCATGATTCATGATTCATGATTCATGATTCAATTCATGATTCATAATTCATAATTCAATTCATAATTCATGATTCATGATTCAATTCATGATTCATGATTTATGATTCAATTCATGATTCATGATTTATGATTCATGATTCATGATTCATGATTCATGATTCATGATTCAATTCATGATTCATGATTCATGATTCGATTCATGATTCATGATTCGATTCAAGATTCTTGAATCATGATTCATGATTCAATTCATGATTCATGATTCATGATTCATGATTCAATTCACGATTCATGATTCGATTCATGATTCAATTCATGATTCATGATTTGATTCATGATTCATGATTTATTATTCAATTCATGATTCATGATTCAATTCATGATTCAAGATTCATGGATCGATTCATGATTCATGATTCAATTCATAATTCGATTCATGATTAAATTCATGATTCATGATTCGATTCATGGTTCATGATTCAATTCATGATTCATGATTCATGATTCAATTCATGATTCATGATTCATGATTCAATTAATGATTCAATTCATGATTCATGATTCATGATTCAATTTATGATTCATGATTCATGATTCATGATTCAATTCTTGATTCATGATTCATAATTCAATTCATGATTCAATTCAAGATTCATGATTCATGATTCAATTCATGATTCATGATTCATGATTCAATTCATGATTCATGATTCAATTTATGATTCATGACTCATGATTCAATTCATGATTCATGATTCGATTCATGATTCAATTCATGATTCATGATTCATGATTCAATTTATGATTCATGATTCATGATTCATGATTCAATTCATGATTCATGATTCATGATTCATGATTCAATTCATGATTCATGATTCATTTCATAATTCAATTCATGATTCATGATTTAATTTATAACTCATGATTCAATTCATGATTCAATTCATGAATCATGATTCATGATTCAATTCATGATTCACTTCATAATTCATGATTCATGATTCATGATTCGATTCATGATTCATGATTCATGATTCATGATTCGATTCATGATTCATGATTCATGATTCATGATTCAATTCATGATTCATTATTCGATTCATGATTCATGATTCGATTCATGATTCTTGAATCATGATTCATGATTCAATTCATGATTCATGATTCGATTCATGATTTATGATTCATTATTCAATTCATGATTCATGATCCATGATTCAATTCATTATTCAAGATTTGTGATTCGATTCATGATTCATGATTCAATTCATGATTCAAGATTCATTTCATGATTCAATTCATGAATCATGATTCATGATTCAATTCATGATTCACTTCATGATTCATGATTCATGGTTCAATTTATGATTCATGATTCATGATTCAATTCATAATTCAATTTATGATGCAGGATTTAATTCATGATTCATGATTCATGATTCAATTAATGATTCATGATTCATGATTCAATTCATGATTTATGATTCATGATTCATGATTCATGATTCAATTCATGATTCGTGATTCATGATTCAATTCATGATTCATGATTCAATTCATGATTCATGATTCGATTCATGATTCATGATTCGATTCATGATTCTTCATTCATGATTCATGATTCGATTCATGATTCATGATTCGATTCATGATTCATGATTCATGATTCAATTCATGATTCATGATTCATGATTCAATTCATGATTCATGAATCATTTCATGATTATATTCATGATTCATGATTTAATTTATAACTCATGATTCAATTCATGATTCAATTCATGAATCATGATTCATGATTCAATTCATGATTCACTTCATAATTCATGATTCATGATTCATGATTCGATTCATGATTCATGATTCATGATTCATGATTCATGATTCGATTCATGATTCATGATTCATGATTCATGATTCAATTCATGATTCATGATTGGATTCATGATTCATGATTCGATTCATGATTCTTGAATCATGATTCAATATATGATTCATGATTCATGATCCATGATTCAATTCATGATTCAAGATTTGTGATTCGATTCATGATTCATGATTCAATTCATGATTCAAGATTCATGATTCGATTCATGATTCATGATACAATTCATGATTCATGATTCGATTCATGATTAAATTCATGATTCATGATTCGATTCATGGTTCATGATTCAATTCATGATTCATGATTCATGATTCAATTCATGATTCATGATTCAATTCATGATTCAATTCATGATTCATGATTCATGATTCAATTTATGATTCATGATTCTTGATTCATGATTCATAATTCAATTCATGATTCAATTCAAGATTCATGATTCATGATTCAATTCATGACTCATAATTCAATTCATGATTCATGATTCAATTTATGATTCATGATTCATGATTCAATTCATGATTCATGATTCGATTCATGATTCATGATTCATGATTCAATTCATGATTCATGATTCGATTCATGATTCAATTCATGATTCATTATTCAATTCATGATTCATGATTCATGATTCATGATTCAATTCATGATTCATGATTCATGATTCATGATTCAATTCATGATACATGATTCGATTCATGATTCTTGACTCATGATTCATGATTCGATTAATGATTCATGATTCATTATTCAATTCATGATTCATGATTCAATTCATGATTCAAGATTCATGATTCGATTCATGATTCATGATTCAATTCATGATTCATGATTCATGATTCAATTCATGATTCATGATTCAATTCATGATTCATGATTCAATTCATGATTCATAATTCATAATTCAATTCATAATTCATGATTCATGATTCATGATTCGATTCATGATTCATGATTCATGATTCATGATTCAATTCATGATTCATGATTTATGATTCAATTCATGATTCATGATTTATGATTCATGATTCATGATTCGATTCATGATTCATGATTCGATTCATGATTCATGATTCAATTCATGATTCATGATTCATGATTCGATTTATGATTCATGATTCAATTCATGATTCATGATTCATGATTCAATTCATGATTCATGATTCAATTCATGATTCATAATTCATAATTCAATTCATAATTCATGATTCATGATTCATGATTCGATTCATGATTCATGATTCATGATTCATGATTCAATTCATGATTCATGATTTATGATTCAATTCATGATTCATGATTTATGATTCATGATTCATGATTCGATTCATGATTCATGATTCGATTCATGAATCTTGAATCATGATTCATGATTCAATTCATGATTCATGATTCATGATTCAATTCATGATTCATGATTCGATTCATGATTCAATTCATGATTTATGATTTGATTCATGATTCATGATTTATTATTCAATTCATGATTCATGATTCAATTCATGATTCAAGATTCATGGATCGATTCATGATTCATGATTTAATTCATGATTCGATTCATGATTAAATTCATGATTCATGATTCGATTCATGGTTCATGATTCAATTCATGATTCATGATTCATGATTCAATTCATGATTCATGATTCATGATTCAATTCATGATTCATGATTCATGATTCAATTCATGATTCATGATTCATGATTCAATTCATGATTCAATTCATGATTCATGATTCATGATTCAATTTATGATTCATGATTCATGATTCAATTCTTGATTCATGATTCATAATTCAATTCATGATTCAATTCAAGATTCATGATTCATGATTCAATTCATGATTCATGATTCATGATTCAATTCATGATTCATGATTCAATTTATGATTCATGACTCATGATTCAATTCATGATTCATGATTCGATTCATGATTCAATTCATGATTCATGATTCATGATTCAATTTATGATTCATGATTCATGATTCATGATTCATGATTCAATTCATGATTCATGATTCATGATTCATGATTCAATTCATGATTCATGATTCATGATTCAATTCATGATTCATAATTCATTTCATGATTCAATTCATGATTCATGATTTAATTTATAACTCATGATTCAATTCATGATTCAATTCATGAATCATGATTCATGATTCAATTCATGATTCACTTCATAATTCATGATTCATGATTCATGATTCGATTCATGATTCATGATTCATGATTCGATTCATGATTCATGATTCATGATTCATGATTCAATTCATGATTCATGATTCATGATTCGATTCATGATTCATGATTCGATTCATGATTCTTGAATCATGATTCATGATTCAATTCATGATTCATGATTCATGATTCATGATTCATGATTCAATTCATGATTCATGATTTGATTCATGATTCAATTCATGATTCATGATTCGATTCATGATTCATGATTCATTATTCAATTCATGATTCATGATCCATGATTCAATTCATGATTCAAGATTTGTGATTCGATTCATGATTCATGATTCAATTCATGATTCAAGATTCATGATTCGATTCATGATTCATGATACAATTCATGATTTATGATTCGATTCATGATTAAATTCATGATTCATGATTCGATTCATGGTTCATGATTCCATTCATGATTCATGATTCATGATGCAATTCATGATTCATGATTCAATTCATGATTCAATTCATGATTCATGATTCATGATTCAATTCATGATTCATGATTCATGATTCAATTTATGATTCAAGATTCATGATTCATGATTCAATTCATGACTCATGATTCATGATTCAATTCATGATTCATGATTCAATTTATGATTCATGATTCATGATTCAATTCATGATTCATGATTCGATTCATGATTCAATTCATGATTCATGATTCATGATTCAATTCATGATTCATGATTCATGATTCATGATTCATGATTCAATTCATGATTCATGATTCATGATTCAATTCATGATTCATGATTCATGATTCATGATTCAATTCATGATTCATGATTCATGATTCATGATTCAATTCATGATTCATGATTCATTTCATGATTCAATTCATGATTCATGATTTAATTTATAATTCATGATTCAATTCATGATTCAATTCATGAATCATGATTCATGATTCAATTCATGATTCACTTCATGATTCATGATTCATGGTTCAATTTATGATTCATGATTCATGATTCAATTCATAATTCAATTTATGATTCAGGATTTAATTCATGATTCATGATTCATGATTCAATTAATGATTCATGATTCATGATTCAATTCATGATTTATGATTCATGATTCATGATTCATGATTCATGATTCAATTCATGATTCGTGATTCATGATTCAATTCATGATTCATGATTCAATTCATGATTCATGATTCAATTTATGATTCATGATTCATGATTCAATTCATGATTTATGATTCAATTCATGATTCATGATTCATGATTCATGATTCGATTCACGATTCATGATTCATGATTCAATTCATGATTCATGATTCATGATTCGATTCATGATTTGATTCATGATTCATGATTCGATTCATGATTCTTGATTCATGATTCATGATTCGATTCATGATTCATGATTCAATTCATGATTCGAATCATGAATCATGAATCATGAATTGAATCATGAATTCATGATTCATGATTCAATTCATGATTCATGATTCATGATTCAATTCATGATTCATGATTCATGATTCAATTCATGATTCATGATTCATGATTCATGATTCAATTCATGATTCATGATTCATGATTCAATTCATGATTCATGATTCATGATTCATGATTCATGATTCATGATTCGATTGATGATTCTTGACTCATGATTCATGATTCGATTCATGATTCTTGACTCATGATTCATGATTCGATTCATGATTCATGATTCATTATTCAATTCATGATTCATGATTCATGATTCAATTCATGATTCAAGATTCATGATTCGATTCATGATTCATGATAAAATTCATGATTCATGATTTGATTCATGATTCAATTCATGATTCACTGATTCGATTCATGGTTCATGATTCAATTCTTGATTCATGATTCATAATTTAATTCATGATTCAATTCAAGATTCATGACTCATGATTTAATTCATGATTCATGATTCATGATTCAATTCATGATTCATGTTTCAATTTATGATTCATGAATTATGATTCAATTCATGATTCATGATTCAATTCATGATTCAATTCATGATTCATGATTCATGATTCAATTCATGATTCATGATTCATGATTCATGATTCAATTCATGATTCATGATTCATGATTTATCATTCAATTCATGATTCATGATTCATGATTCAATTCATGATTCATGATTCATGATTCATGATTCATGATTCAATTCATGATTTATGATTCATGATTCAATTCATGATTCAATTCATGATTCATGATTCA
This sequence comes from Mixophyes fleayi, assembly GCF_038048845.1. NCBI lineage: Eukaryota > Metazoa > Chordata > Amphibia > Anura > Limnodynastidae > Mixophyes > Mixophyes fleayi. The sequence continues at coordinate 10,170 of NW_027447090.1, read as the reverse complement.
TGATTCATGATTCGATTTATGATTTACGATTTATGATTCAATTCATGATTCATGATTCATGATTCGATTCACGATTCATGATTCGATTTATGATTCTTGATTCATGATTCATGATTCGATTCATGATTCATGATTTATGATTCAATTCATGATTCATGATTCATGATTCATGATTCAATACATGATTCATGATTCAATTCATAATTCATGATTCATGATTCATGATTCAATTCATAATTCATGATTCATAATTCATGATTCAATTCATAATTCATGATTCATGATTCATGATTCAATTCATGATTCATCATTCGATTCATGATTTTTTACTCATGATTCATGATTCGATTCATGTTTCATGATTCATTATTCAATTCATGATTCATGATTCATGATTCATGATTCAATTCATGATTCAAGATTCATGATTCGATTCATGATTCATGATTCGATTCATGATTCATGATTCATGATTCAATTCATGATTCATGATTCATGATTCAATTCATGATTCATGATTCAATTTATGATTCATGATTCATGATTCAATTCATGATTCATGATTCGATTCATGATTCAATTCATGATTCATGATTCATGATTCAATTCATGATTCATGATTCATGATTCATGATTCAATTCATGATTCATGATTCATGATTCATGATTCAATTCATGATTCATGATTCATTTCATGATTCAATTCATGATTCATGATTTAATTTATAATTCATGATTCAATTCATGATTCAATTCATGAATCATGATTCATGATTCAATTCATGATTCACTTCATGATTCATGATTCATGGTTCAATTTATGATTCATGATTCATGATTCAATTCATAATTCAATTTATGATTCAGGATTTAATTCATGATTCATGATTCATGATTCAATTAATGATTCATGATTCATGATTCAATTCATGATTTATGATTCATAATTCATGATTCATGATTCATGATTCAATTCATGATTCGTGATTCATGATTCAATTCATGATTCATGATTCAATTCATGATTCATGATTCAATTTATGATTCATGATTCATGATTCATGATTCAATTCATGATTTATGATTCAATTCATGATTCATGATTCATGGTTCATGATTCGATTCACGATTCATGATTCATGATTCATGATTCAATTCATGATTCATGATTCATGATTCGATTCATGATTCATGATTCGATTCATGATTCATGATTCGATTCATGATTCATGATTCGATTCATGATTCTTGATTCATGATTCATGATTCGATTCATGATTCATGATTCAATTCATGATTCATGATTCATGATTCAATTCATGATTCAAGATTCATGATTCGATTCATGATTCATGATAAAATTCATGATTCATGATTCGATTCATGATTCAATTCATGATTCACTGATTCGATTCATGGTTCATGATTCAATTCTTGATTCATGATTCATAATTTAATTCATGATTCAATTCAAGATTCATGACTCGTGATTCAATTCATGATTAATGATTCATGATTCAATTCTTGATTCATGATTCATAATTTAATTCATGATTCAATTCAAGATTCATGACTCATGATTCAATTCATGATTCATGTTTCAATTTATGATTCATGATTCATGATTCAATTAATGATTCATGATTCAATTCATGATTCAATTCATGATTCATGATTCATGATTCAATTCATGATTCATGATTCATGATTCATGATTCAATTCATGATTCATGATTCATGATTTATCATTCAATTCATGATTCCTGATTCATGATTCAATTCATGATTCATGATTCATGATTCAATTCATGATTTATGATTCATGATTCAATTCATGATTCATGATTCATGATTCATGATTCATGATTTGATTTATGATTTACGATTTATGATTCAATTCATGATTCATGATTCATGATTCGATTCACGATTCATGATTCGATTTATGATTCTTGATTCATGATTCATGATTCGATTCATGATTCATGATTTATGATTCAATTCATGATTCATGATTCATGATTCATGATTCAATACATGATTCATGATTCATGATTCAATTCATAATTCATGATTCATGATTCATGATTCAATTCATAATTCATGATTCATGATTCATGATTCAATTCATAATTCATGATTCATGATTCATGATTCAATTGATGATTCATCATTCGATTCATGATTTTTTACTCATGATTCATGATTCGATTCATGTTTCATGATTCATTATTCAATTCATGATTCATGATTCATGATTCAATTCATGATTCAAGATTCATGATTCGATTCATGATTCATGATTCGATTCATGATTCATGATTCGATTCATGATTCATGATTCATGATTCAATTCATGATTCATGATTCATGATTCAATTCATGATTCATGATTCAATTTATGATTCATGATTCAATTCATGATTCATGATTCGATTCATGATTCAATTCATGATTCATGATTCATGATTCAATTCATGATTCATGATTCATGATTCATGATTCAATTCATGATTCATGATTCATGATTCATGATTCAATTCATGATTCATGATTCATTTCATGATTCAATTCATAATTCATGATTTAATTTATAATTCATGATTCAATTCATGATTCAATTCATGAATCATGATTCATGATTCAATTCATGATTCACTTCATGATTCATGATTCATGGTTCAATTTATGATTCATGATTCATGATTCAATTCATAATTCAATTTATGATTCAGGATTTAATTCATGATTCATGATTCATGATTCAATTAATGATTCATGATTCATGATTCAATTCATGATTTATGATTCATGATTCATGATTCATGATTCATGATTCAATTCATGATTCGTGATTCATGATTCAATTCATGATTCATGATTCAATTCATGATTCATGATTCAATTCATGATTCATGATTCAATTTATGATTCATGATTCATGATTCATGATTCAATTCATGATTTATAATTCAATTCATGATTCATGATTCATGGTTCATGATTCGATTCAAGATTCATTATTCATGATTCATGATTCAATTCATGATTCATGATTCGATTCATGATTCATGATTCGATTCATGATTCATGATTCGATTCATGATTCTTGATTCATGATTCATGATTCGATTCATGATTCATGATTCAATTCATGATTCATGATTCATGATTCAATTCATGATTCATGATTCATGATTCATGATTCAATTCATGATTCATGATTCGATTCATGATTCATGATTCGATTCATGATTCATGATTCAATTCATGATTCATGATTCATGATTCAATTCATGATTCATGATTCATTTCATGATTCAATTCATGATTCATGATTTAATTTATAACTCATGATTCAATTCATGATTCAATTCATGAATCATGATTCATGATTCAATTCATGATTCACTTCATAATTCATGATTCATGATTCGATTCATGATTCATGATTCATGATTCATGATTCATGATTCGATTCATGATTCATGATTCATGATTCGATTCATGATTCATGATTCATGATTCAATTCATGATTCATGATTCATGATTCGATTCATGATTCATGATTCGATTCATGATTCTTGAATCATGATTCAATATATGATTCATGATTCATGATTCATGATTCATGATTCAATTCATGATTCATGATTCGATTCATGATTCAATTCATGATTCATGATTCGATTCATGATTCATGATTCATTATTCAATTCATGATTCATGATCCATGATTCAATTCATGATTCAAGATTTGTGATTCGATTCATGATTCATGATTCAATTCATGATTCAAGATTCATGATTCGATTCATGATTCATGATACAATTCATGATTCATGATTCGATTCATGATTAAATTCATGATTCATGATTCGATTCATGGTTCATGATTCAATTCATGATTCATGATTCATGATTCAATTCATGATTCATGATTCATGATTCAATTCATGATTCAATTCATGATTCATGATTCATGATTCAATTTATGATTCATGATTCATGATTCATGATTCAATTCTTGATTCATGATTCATAATTCAATTCATGATTCAATTCAAGATTCATGATTCATGATTCAATTCATGACTCATGATTCATGATTCAATTCATGATTCATGATTCAATTTATGATTCATGATTCATGATTCAATTCATGATTCATGATTCGATTCATGATTCAATTCATGATTCATGATTCCATTTATGATTCATGATTCATGATTCATGATTCAATTCATGATTCATGATTCATTTCATGATTCAATTCATGATTCATGATTTAATTTATAATTCATGATTCAATTCATGATTCAATTCATGAATCATGATTCATGATTCAATTCATGATTCACTTCATGATTCATGATTCATGGTTCAATTTATGATTCATGATTCATGATTCAATTCATAATTCAATTTATGATTCAGGATTTAATTCATGATTCATGATTCATGATTCAATTAATGATTCATGATTCATGATTCAATTCATGATTTATGATTCATGATTCATGATTTATGATTCATGATTCAATTCATGATTCGTGATTCATGATTCAATTCATGATTCATGATTCAATTCATGATTCATGATTCAATTCATGATTCATGATTCAATTTATGATTCATGATTCATGATTCATGATTCAATTCATGATTCATGATTCAATTCATGATTCATGATTCATGATTCATGATTCATGATTGGATTCACGATTCATGATTTATGATTCATGATTCAATTCATGATTCATGATTCATGATTCGATTCATGATTCATGATTCGATTCATGATTCATGATTCAATTCATGATTCATGACTCATGATTCGATTCATGATTCATGATTCATGATTCAATTCATGATTCATGATTCATGATTCATGATTCAATTCATGATTTATGATTCGATTCATGATTCATGATTCGATTCATGATTCTTGATTCATGATTCATGATTCAATTCATGATTCAATTCATGATTCATGACTCATGATTCGATTCATGATTCATGATTCATGATTCAATTCATGATTCATGATTCATGATTCATGATTCAATTCATGATTCATGATTTATGATTCGATTCATGATTCATAATTCGATTCATGATTCTTGATTCATGATTCAATTCATGATTCAATTATTGATTCATGATTTGATTCATGATTCATGATTCATGATTCAATTCATTAATCATGATTCATGATTCATGATTCATGATTCATGATTCATGATTCATGATTCAATTCATGATTCATGATTCAATTCATAATTCATAATTCAAGATTCATGATTCATGATTCAATTCATGATTCATGATTCATGATTCAATTCATGATTCATGATTCATGATTCATGATTCAATTCATGATTCATGATTCATGATTCAATTCATGATTCATGATTCATGATTCATGATTCATGATTCAATTCATGATTCATGATTCATGATTCATGATTCATGATTCATGATTCATGATTCGATTCATGATTCTTGACTCATGATTCATGATTCGATTCATGATTCTTGACTCATGATTCATGATTCGATTCATGATTCATGATTCATTATTTAATTCATGATTCATGATTCATGATTCAATTCATGATTCAAGATTCATGATTCGATTCATGATTCATGATAAAATTCATGATTCATGATTCGATTCATGATTCAATTCATGATTCACTGATTCGATTCATGGTTCATAATTCAATTCTTGATTCATGATTCATAATTTAATTCATGATTCAATTCAAGATTCATGACTCATGATTCAATTCATGATTCATGATTCATGATTCAATTCATGATTCATGTTTCAATTTATGATTCATGATTCATGATTCAATTCATGATTCATGATTCAATTCATGATTCAATTCATGATTCATGATTCATGATTCAATTCATGATTCATGATTCATGATTCATGATTCAATTCATGATTCATGATTCATGATTTATCATCATCAATTCATGATTCATGATTCATGATTCAATTCATGATTCATGATTCATGATTCATGATTCAATTCATGATTTATGATTCATGATTCAATTCATGATTCATGATTCATGATTCATGATTCATGATTCGATTTATGATTTACGATTTATGATTCAATTCATGATTCATGATTCGATTCACGATTCATGATTCGATTTATGATTCTTGATTCATGATTCATGATTCGATTCATGATTCATGATTTATGATTCAATTCATGATTCATGATTCATGATTCATGATTCAATACATGATTCATGATTCATGATTCAATTCATAATTCATGATTCATGATTCATGATTCAATTCATAATTCATGATTCATGATTCATGATTCAATTCATAATTCATGATTCATGATTCATTATTCATGATTCATGATTCATGATTCAATTCATGATTCATCATTCGATTCATGATTTTTTACTCATGATTCATGATTCGATTCATGTTTCTCGATTCATTATTCAATTCATGATTCATGATTCATGATTCATGATTCAATTCATGATTCAAGATTCATGATTCGATTCATGATTCATGATTCGATTCATGATTCATGATTCATGATTCAATTCATGATTCATGATTAATGATTCAATTCATGATTCATGATTCATGATTCATGATTCAATTCATGATTCATGATTCGATTCATGATTCAATTCATGATTCAAGATTCATGATTCGATTCATGATTCATGATACAATTCATGATTCATGATTCATGATTTGATTCATGATTCAATTCATTATTCATGATTCGATTCATGATTCATGATTCAATTCATGATTCATGATTCATGATTCATGATTCAATTCATGATTCATGATTCAGTATTCGATTCATGATTCATGATTCAATTCATGATTCATGATTCATGATTCAATTCATGATTCATGATTCATGATTCGATTCATGATTCAATTCATGATTCAGGATTCGATTTATGATTCATGATTCATGATTCATGATTCGATTCATGATTTATGATTTATGATTCAATTCATGATTCATGATTCATGATTCGATTCATGATTCATGATTCGATTTATGATTCTTGATTCATGATTCATGATTCGATTCATGATTCATGATTTATGATTCAATTCATGATTCATGATTCATGATTCATGATTCATGATTCATGATTCATGATTCAATACATGATTCATGATTCATGATTCAATTCATAATTCATGATTCATGATTCATGATTCAATTCATAAATCATCATTCGATTCATGATTTTTTACTCATGATTCATGATTCGATTCATGTTTCATGATTCATTATTCAATTCATGATTCATGATTCATGATTCAATTCATGATTCATGATTCATGATTCAATTCATGATTCAAAATTCATGATTCGATTCATGATTCATGATTCGATTCATGATTCATGATTCAATTCATGTTTCATGATTCATGATTCATGATTCGATTCATGATTCAATTCATTATTCATGATTCGATTCATGATTCATGATTCAATTCATGATTCATGATTCATGATTCATGATTCAATTCATGATTCATGATTTATGATTCGATTCATGAATTATGATTCAATTCATGATTCATGATTCATGATTCAATTCATGATTCATGATTCATGATTCGATTCATGATTCAATTCATGATTCATGATTCGATTTATAATTCATGATTCATGATTCATGATTCAATTCATGATTCATGATTCATGATTCAATTCATGATTCATGATTCATGATTCAAGATTCATGATTCAATTCATGATTCATGATTCATGATTCAATTCATATTTCATGATTCATGATTCATGATTCAATTCATGATTCATGATTCATGATTCATGATTCGATTCATGATTCATGATTCATGATTCGATTTATGATTCATGATTCATGATTCATGATTCATGATTTATGATTCAATTCATGATTCATGATTCAATTTATGATTCATGATTCACGATTCACGATTCATGATTCATGATTCGATTCATGATTCATGATTTATGATTCATGATTCAATTCATGATTCATGATTCATGATTCATGATTCGATTCATGATTTATGATTCGATTCATGATTCATGATTCGATTTAAGATTCATAATTCATGATTCATGATTCATGATTCATGATTCATGATTCATGATTCAATTCATGATTCATGATTCAATTCATAATTCATAATTCAAGATTCATGATTCATGATTCAATTCTTGATTCATGATTCATGATTCAATTCATGATTCAATTCATTATTCATGATTCGATTCATGATTCATGATTCAATTCATGATTCATGATTCATGATTCATGATTCAATTCATGATTCATGATTTATGATTCGATTCATGAATTATGATTCAATTCATGATTCATGATTCATGATTCAATTCATGATTCATGATTCATGATTCGATTCATGATTCAATTCATGATTCATGATTCGATTTATAATTCATGATTCATGATTCATGATTCAATTCATGATTCATGATTCATGATTCAATTCATGATTCATGATTCATGATTCAAGATTCATGATTCAATTCATGATTCATGATTCATGATTCAATTCATATTTCATGATTCATGATTCATGATTCAATTCATGATTCATGATTCATGATTCATGATTCGATTCATGATTCATGATTCATGATTCGATTTATGATTCATGATTCATGATTCATGATTCATGATTTATGATTCAATTCATGATTCATGATTCAATTTATGATTCATGATTCACGATTCACGATTCATGATTCATGATTCGATTCATGATTTATGATTCGATTCATGATTCATGATTCGATTTAAGATTCATAATTCATGATTCATGATTCATGATTCATGATTCATGATTCATGATTCAATTCATGATTCATGATTCAATTCATAATTCATAATTCAAGATTCATGATTCATGATTCAATTCTTGATTCATGATTCATGATTCAATTCATGATTCATGATTCATGATTCATGATTCAATTCATGATTCATGATTCATGATTCAATTCATGATTCATGATTCATGATTCATGATTCATGATTCGATTCATGATTCTTGACTCATGATTCATGATTCGATTCATGATTCATGATTCATTATTCAATTCATGATTCATGATTCATGATTCATGATTCAATTCATGATTCAAGATTCATGATTCGATTCATGATTCATGATACAATTCATGATTCATGATTCATGATTCGATTCATGATTCAATTCATGATTCATGATTCGATTCATGGTTAATGATTCAATTCTTGATTCATGATTCATAATTTAATTCATGATTCAATTCAAGATTCATGACTCATGATTCAATTCATGATTCATTAATCATGATTCATGATTCAATTCTTGATTCATGATTCATAATTTAATTCATGATTCAATTCAAGATTCATGACTCATGATTCAATTCATGATTCATGATTCATGATTCATGATTCAATTCATGATTCATGTTTCAATTTATGATTCATGATTCATGATTCAATTCATGATTCATGATTCGATTCATGATTCAATTCATGATTCATGATTCATGATTCAATTCATGATTCATGATTCATGATTCATGATTCATGATTCAATTCATGATTCATGATTCATGATTCAATTCATGATTCATGATTCATGATTCATGATTCAATTCATGATTTATGATTCATGATTCAATTCATGATTCATGATTCATGATTCATGATTCATGATTCGATTCATGATTTATGATTTATGATTCAATTCATGATTCATGATTCATGATTCGATTCATGATTCATGATTCGATTTATGATTCTTGATTCATGATTCATGATTCAATTCATGATTCATGATTCATGATTCAATACATGATTCATGATTCATGATTCAATTCATAATTCATGATTCATGATTCATGATTCAATTCATGATTCATGATTCGATTCATGATTTTTTACTCATGATTCATGATTCGATTCATGTTTCATGATTCATTATTCAATTCATGATTCATGATTCATGATTCATGATTCAATTCATGATTCAAGATTCATGATTCGATTCATGATTCATGATTCAATTCATGATTCTTGATTCATGATTCATGATTCAATTCATGATTCATGATTCATGATTCATGATA
>NW_027447089.1:0-37944 GCF_038048845.1 Mixophyes fleayi | reverse complement strand
TATCGCAAACAGTCATTTCTTCATTGCCGTCCAAAAACAATGCTTTTTTACACTCCGGTCTCCCTTTCTCTTGGAAACAATGACTTACATCAATTCTTTTACATAATTCTTGTTTCTCATGACATTTCTAACATTGCCGACAATTATCAACTTTAAAGTCTTTCTGAGCAGGAGAAATCGCAAAACATAGTCATTTCTTCATTGCCGTCCAAAAACAACGCTTTTTTACACTCCTGTCTCCCTTTCTCTTGGAAACAATGACTTACATCAATTCTTTTACATAATTCTTGTTTCTCATGACATTTCTAACATTGCCCACAATTATCAACTTTCTAAGTCTTTCTGAGCAAGAGAAATTGCAAAACAGTCATTTCTTCATTGCCGTCCAAAAACAACGCTTTTTTACACTCCGGTCTCCCTTTCTCTTGGAAACAATGACTTACATCAATTCTTTTACATAATTCTTGTTTCTCATGACATTTCTAACATTGCCCACAATTATCAACTTTCTAAATCTTTCTGAGCAGGAGAAATCACAAAACATAGTCATTTCTTCATTGCCGTCCAAAAACAACGCTTTTTTACACTCCTGTCTCCCTTTCTCTTGGAAACAATGACTTACATCAATTCTTTTACATAATTCTTGTTTCTCATGACATTTCTAACATTACCCACAATTATCAACTTTCTAAGTCTTTCTGAGCAGGAGAAATCGCAAAACATAGTCATTTCTTCATTGCCGTCCAAAAAACAACGCTTTTTTACACTCCGGTCTCCCTTTCTCTTGGAAACAATGACTTACATCAATTCTTTTACATAATTCTTGTTTCTCATGACATTTCTAACATTGCCCACAATTATCAACTTTCTAAGTCTTTCTGAGCAAGAGAAATCGCAAAACAGTCATTTCTTCATTGCCGTCCAAAAACAATGCTTTTTTACACTCCGGTCTCCCTTTCTCTTGGAAACAGTGACTTACATCAATTATTTTACATAATTCTTGTTTCTCATGACACTTCTAACATTGCCCACAATTATCAACTTTCTAAATCTTTCTGAGCAGGAGAAATCGCAAAACATAGTCATTTCTTCATTGCCGTCCAAAAACAACGCTTTTTTACACTCCTGTCTCCCTTTCTCTTGGAAACAATGACTTACATCAATTCTTTTACATAATTCCTGTTTCTCATGACATTTCTTACATTGCCCACAATTATCAACTTTCTAAGTCTTTCTGAGCAGGAGAAATCGCAAAACATAGTCATTTCTTCATTGCCGTCCAAAAACAACGCTTTTTTACACTCCTGTCTCCCTTTCTCTTGGAAACCATGACTTACATCAATTCTTTTACATAATTCTTGTTTCTCATGACATTTCTAACATTGCCCACAATTATCAACTTTCTAAGTCTTTCTGAGCAAGAGAAATCGCAAAACAGTCATTTCTTCATTGCCGTCCAAAAACGACGCTTTTTACACTCCGGTCTCCCTTTCTCTTGGAAACAATGACTTACATCAATTCTTTTACATAATTCTTGTTTCTCATGACATTTCTAACATTGCCCACAATTATCAACTTTCTAAGTCTTTCTGAGCAAGAGAAATCGCAAAACAGTCATTTCTTCATTGCCGTCCAAAAACAATGCTTTTTTACACTCCGGTCTCCCTTTCTCTTGGAAACAATGACTTACATCAATTCTTTTACATAATTCTTGTTTCTCATGACATTTCTAACATTGCCCACAATTATCAACTTTCTAAGTCTTTCTGAGCAGGAGAAATCGCAAAACATAGTCATTTCTTCATTGCCGTCCAAAAACAACGCTTTTTTACACTCCTGTCTCCCTTTCTCTTGGAAACAATGACTTACATCAATTCTTTTACATAATTCTTGTTTCTCATGACATTTCTAACATTGCCGACAATTATCAACTTTCTAAGTCTTTCTGAGCAGGAGAAATCGCAAAACATAGTCATTTCTTCATTGCCGTCCAAAAACAACGCTTTTTTACACTCCTGTCTCCCTTTCTCTTGGAAACAATGACTTACATCAATTCTTTTACATAATTCTTGTTTCTCATGACATTTCTTACATTGCCCACAATTATCAACTTTCTAAGTCTTTCTGAGCAGGAGAAATCGCAAAACATAGTCATTTCTTCATTGCCGTCCAAAAACAACGCTTTTTTACACTCCTGTCTCCCTTTCTCTTGGAAACAATGACTTACATCAATTCTTTTACATAATTCTTGTTTCTCATGACATTTCTAACATTGCCCACAATTATCAACTTTCTAAGTCTTTCTGAGCAAGAGAAATCGCAAAACAGTCATTTCTTCATTGCCGTCCAAAAACAACGCTTTTTTACACTCCGGTCTCCCTTTCTCTTGGAAACAATGACTTACATCAATTCTTTTACATAATTCTTGTTTCTCATGACATTTCTAACATTGCCCACAATTATCAACTTTCTAAATCTTTCTGAGCAGGAGAAATCACAAAACATAGTCATTTCTTCATTGCCGTCCAAAAACAACGCTTTTTTACACTCCTGTCTCCCTTTCTCTTGGAAACAATGACTTACATCAATTCTTTTACATAATTCTTGTTTCTCATGACATTTCTAACATTGCCCACAATTATCAACTTTCTAAGTCTTTCTGAGCAGGAGAAATCGCAAAACATAGTCATTTCTTCATTGCCGTCCAAAAACAACGCTTTTTTACACTCCGGTCTCCCTTTCTCTTGGAAACAATGACTTACATCAATTCTTTTACATAATTCTTGTTTCTCATGACATTTCTAACATTGCCCACAATTATCAACTTTCTAAGTCTTTCTGAGCAAGAGAAATCGCAAAACAGTCATTTCTTCATTGCCGTCCAAAAACAATGCTTTTTTACACTCCGGTCTCCCTTTCTCTTGGAAACAATGACTTACATCAATTCTTTTACATAATTCTTGTTTCTCATGACATTTCTAACATTGCCCACAATTATCAACTTTCTAAGTCTTTCTGAGCAGGAGAAATCGCAAAACATAGTCATTTCTTCACTGCCGTCCAAAAACAACGCTTTTTTACACTCCTGTCTCCCTTTCTCTTGGAAACAATGACTTACATCAATTCTTTTACATAATTCTTGTTTCTCATGACATTTCTTACATTGCCCAGAATTATCAACTTTAAAGTCTTTCTGAGCAGGAGAAATCGCAAAACATAGTCATTTCTTCATTGCCGTCCAAAAACAACGCTTTTTTACACTCCTGTCTCCCTTTCTCTTGGAAACAATGACTTACATCAATTCTTTTACATAATTCTTGTTTCTCATGACATTTCTAACATTGCCCACAATTATCAACTTTCTAAGTCTTTCTGAGCAGGAGAAATCGCAAAACATAGTCATTTCTTCACTGCCGTCCAAAAACAACGCTTTTTTACACTCCTGTCTCCCTTTCTCTTGGAAACAATGACTTACATCAATTCTTTTACATAATTCTTGTTTCTCATGACATTTCTTACATTGCCCAGAATTATCAACTTTCTAAGTCTTTCTGAGCAGGAGAAATCGCAAAACATAGTCATTTCTTCATTGCCGTCCAAAAACAACGCTTTTTTACACTCCTGTCTCCCTTTCTCTTGGAAACAATGACTTACATCAATTCTTTTACATAATTCTTGTTTCTCATGACATTTCTTACATTGCCCACAATTATCAACTTTCTAAGTCTTTCTGAGCAGGAGAAATCGCAAAACATAGTCATTTCTTCATTGCCGTCCAAAAACAACGCTTTTTTACACTCCTGTCTCCCTTTCTCTTGGAAACAATGACTTACATCAATTCTTTTACATAATTCTTGTTTCTCATGACATTTCTAACATTGCCCACAATTATCAACTTTCTAAGTCTTTCTGAGCAAGAGAAATCGCAAAACAGTCATTTCTTCATTGCCGTCCAAAAACAATGCTTTTTTACACTCCGGTCTCCCTTTCTCTTGGAAACAATGACTTACATCAATTCTTTTACATAATTCTTGTTTCTCATGACATTTCTAACATTGCCCACAATTATCAACTTTCTAAGTCTTTCTGAGCAGGAGAAATCGCAAAACATAGTCATTTCTTCACTGCCGTCCAAAAACAACGCTTTTTTACACTCCTGTCTCCCTTTCTCTTGGAAACAATGACTTACATCAATTCTTTTACATAATTCTTGTTTCTCATGACATTTCTTACATTGCCCAGAATTATCAACTTTAAAGTCTTTCTGAGCAGGAGAAATCGCAAAACATAGTCATTTCTTCATTGCCGTCCAAAAACAACGCTTTTTTACACTCCTGTCTCCCTTTCTCTTGGAAACAATGACTTACATCAATTCTTTTACATAATTCTTGTTTCTCATGACATTTCTAACATTGCCCACAATTATCAACTTTCTAAGTCTTTCTGAGCAGGAGAAATCGCAAAACATAGTCATTTCTTCACTGCCGTCCAAAAACAACGCTTTTTTACACTCCTGTCTCCCTTTCTCTTGGAAACAATGACTTACATCAATTCTTTTACATAATTCTTGTTTCTCATGACATTTCTTACATTGCCCAGAATTATCAACTTTCTAAGTCTTTCTGAGCAGGAGAAATCGCAAAACATAGTCATTTCTTCATTGCCGTCCAAAAACAACGCTTTTTTACACTCCTGTCTCCCTTTCTCTTGGAAACAATGACTTACATCAATTCTTTTACATAATTCTTGTTTCTCATGACATTTCTTACATTGCCCACAATTATCAACTTTCTAAGTCTTTCTGAGCAGGAGAAATCGCAAAACATAGTCATTTCTTCATTGCCGTCCAAAAACAACGCTTTTTTACACTCCTGTCTCCCTTTCTCTTGGAAACAATGACTTACATCAATTCTTTTACATAATTCTTGTTTCTCATGACATTTCTAACATTGCCCACAATTATCAACTTTCTAAGTCTTTCTGAGCAGGAGAAATCGCAAAACATAGTAATTTCTTCATTGCCGTCCAAAAACAACGCTTTTTTACACTCCTGTCTCCCTTTCTCTTGGAAACAATGACTTACATCAATTCTTTTACATAATTCTTGTTTCTCATGACATTTCTAACATTGCCGACAATTATCAACTTTCTAAGTCTTTCTGAGCAGGAGAAATCGCAAAACATAGTCATTTCTTCATTGCCGTCCAAAAACAACGCTTTTTTACACTCCTGTCTCCCTTTCTCTTGGAAACAATGACTTACATCAATTCTTTTACATAATTCTTGTTTCTCATGACATTTCTAACATTGCCCACAATTATCAACTTTCTAAGTCTTTCTGAGCAGGAGAAATCGCAAAACATAGTCATTTCTTCACTGCCGTCCAAAAACAACGCTTTTTTACACTCCTGTCTCCCTTTCTCTTGGAAACAATGACTTACATCAATTCTTTTACATAATTCTTGTTTCTCATGACATTTCTTACATTGCCCACAATTATCAACTTTCTAAGTCTTTCTGAGCAAGAGAAATCGCAAAAAAATCATTTCTTCATTGCCGTCCAAAAACAACGCTTTTTTACACTCCTGTCTCCCTTTCTCTTGGAAACATTTACTTACATCAATTCTTTTACATAATTCTTGTTTCTCATTACATTTCTAACATTGCCCACAATTATCAACTTTCTAAGTCTTTCTGAGCAAGAGAAATCGCAAAACAGTCATTTCTTCATTGCCGTCCAAAAACAATGCTTTTTTACACTCCGGTCTCCCTTTCTCTTGGAAACAGTGACTTACATCAATTCTTTTACATAATTCTTGTTTCTCATGACATTTCTAACATTGCCCACAATTATCAACTTTCTAAATCTTTCTGAGCAGGAGAAATCGCAAAACATAGTCATTTCTTCATTGCCGTCCAAAAACAACGCTTTTTTACACTCCTGTCTCCCTTTCTCTTGGAAACAATGACTTACATCAATTCTTTTACATAATTCTTGTTTCTCATGACATTTCTAACATTGCCCACAATTATCAACTTTCTAAGTCTTTCTGAGCAGGAGAAATCGCAAAACATAGTCATTTCTTCATTGCCGTCCAAAAACAACGCTTTTTTACACTCCGGTCTCCCTTTCTCTTGGAAACAATGACTTACATCAATTCTTTTACATAATTCTTGTTTCTCATGACATTTCTAACATTGCCCACAATTATCAACTCTCTAAGTCTTTCTGAGCAAGAGAAATCGCAAAACAGTCATTTCTTCATTGCCGTCCAAAAACAATGCTTTTTTACACTCCGGTCTCCCTTTCTCTTGGAAACAGTGACTTACATCAATTCTTTTACATAATTCTTGTTTCTCATGACATTTCTAACATTGCCCACAATTATCAACTTTCTAAATCTTTCTGAGCAGGAGAAATCGCAAAACATAGTCATTTCTTCATTGCCGTCCAAAAACAACGCTTTTTTACACTCCTGTCTCCCTTTCTCTTGGAAACAATGACTTACATCAATTCTTTTACATAATTCTTGTTTCTCATGACATTTCTTACATTGCCCACAATTATCAACTTTCTAAGTCTTTCTGAGCAGGAGAAATCGCAAAACATAGTCATTTCTTCATTGCCGTCCAAAAACAACGCTTTTTTACACTCCTGTCTCCCTTTCTCTTGGAAACAATGACTTACATCAATTCTTTTACATAATTCTTGTGTCTCATGACATTTCTAACATTGCCCACAATTATCAACTTTCTAAGTCTTTCTGAGCAAGAGAAATCGCAAAACAGTCATTTCTTCATTGCCGTCCAAAAACAACGCTTTTTTACACTCCGGTCTCCCTTTCTCTTGGAAACAATGACTTACATCAATTCTTTTACATAATTCTTGTTTCTCATGACATTTCTAACATTGCCCACAATTATCAACTTTCTAAGTCTTTCTGAGCAAGAGAAATCGCAAAACAGTCATTTCTTCATTGCCGTCCAAAAATAATGCTTTTTTACACTCCGGTCTCCCTTTCTCTTGGAAACAATGACTTACATCAATTCTTTTACATAATTCTTGTTTCTCATGACATTTCTAACATTGCCCACAATTATCAACTTTCTAAGTCTTTCTGAGCAGGAGAAATCGCAAAACATAGTCATTTCTTCATTGCCGTCCAAAAACAACGCTTTTTTACACTCCTGTCTCCCTTTCTCTTGGAAACAATGACTTACATCAATTCTTTTACATAATTCTTGTTTCTCATGACATTTCTAACATTGCCGACAATTATCAACTTTCTAAGTCCTTCTGAGCAGGAGAAATCGCAAAACATAGTCATTTCTTCATTGCCGTCCAAAAACAACGCTTTTTTACACTCCTGTCTCCCTTTCTCTTGGAAACAATGACTTACATCAATTCTTTTACATAATTCTTGTTTCTCATGACATTTCTTACATTGCCCACAATTATCAACTTTCTAAGTCTTTCTGAGCAGGAGAAATCGCAAAACATAGTCATTTCTTCATTGCCGTCCAAAAACAACGCTTTTTTACACTCCTGTCTCCCTTTCTCTTGGAAACAATGACTTACATCAATTCTTTTACATAATTCTTGTTTCTCATGACATTTCTAACATTGCCCACAATTATCAACTTTCTAAGTCTTTCTGAGCAAGAGAAATCGCAAAACAGTCATTTCTTCATTGCCGTCCAAAAACAATGCTTTTTTACACTCCGGTCTCCCTTTCTCTTGGAAACAATGACTTATATCAATTCTTTTACATAATTCTTGTTTCTCATGACATTTCTAACATTGCCGACAATTATCAACTTTCTAAGTCTTTCTGAGCAGGAGAAATCGCAAAACATAGTCATTTCTTCATTGCCGTCCAAAAACAACGCTTTTTTACACTCCTGTCTCCCTTTCTCTTGGAAACAATGACTTACATCAATTCTTTTACATAATTCTTGTTTCTCATGACATTTCTAACATTGCCCACAATTATCAACTTTCTAAGTCTTTCTGAGCAGGAGAAATCGCAAAACATAGTCATTTCTTCACTGCCGTCCAAAAACAACGCTTTTTTACACTCCTGTCTCCCTTTCTCTTGGAAACAATGACTTACATCAATTCTTTTACATAATTCTTGTTTCTCATGACATTTCTTACATTGCCCACAATTATCAACTTTCTAAGTCTTTCTGAGCAGGAGAAATCGCAAAACATAGTCATTTCTTCATTGCCGTCCAAAAACAACGCTTTTTTACACTCCTGTCTCCCTTTCTCTTGGAAACAATGACTTACATCAATTCTTTTACATAATTCTTGTTTCTCATGACATTTCTTACATTGCCCACAATTATCAACTTTCTAAGTCTTTCTGAGCAGGAGAAATCGCAAAACATAGTCATTTCTTCATTGCCGTCCAAAAACAACGCTTTTTTACACTCCTGTCTCCCTTTCTCTTGGAAACCATGACTTACATCAATTCTTTTACATAATTCTTGTTTCTCATGACATTTCTAACATTGCCCACAATTATCAACTTTCTAAGTCTTTCTGAGCAAGAGAAATCGCAAAACAGTCATTTCTTCATTGCCGTCCAAAAACGACGCTTTTTTACACTCCGGTCTCCCTTTCTCTTGGAAACAATGACTTACATCAATTCTTTTACATAATTCTTGTTTCTCATGACATTTCTAACATTGCCCACAATTATCAACTTTCTAAGTCTTTCTGAGCAAGAGAAATCGCAAAACAGTCATTTCTTCATTGCCGTCCAAAAACAATGCTTTTTTACACTCCGGTCTCCCTTTCTCTTGGAAACAATGACTTACATCAATTCTTTTACATAATTATTGTTTCTCATGACATTTCTAACATTGCCCACAATTATCAACTTTCTAAGTCTTTCTGAGCAGGAGAAATCGCAAAACATAGTCATTTCTTCATTGCCGTCCAAAAACAACGCTTTTTTACACTCCTGTCTCCCTTTCTCTTGGAAACAATGACTTACATCAATTCTTTTACATAATTCTTGTTTCTCATGACATTTCTAACATTGCCGACAATTATCAACTTTCTAAGTCTTTCTGAGCAGGAGAAATCGCAAAACATAGTCATTTCTTCATTGCCGTCCAAAAACAACGCTTTTTTACACTCCTGTCTCCCTTTCTCTTGGAAACAATGACTTACATCAATTCTTTTACATAATTCTTGTTTCTCATGACATTTCTTACATTGCCCACAATTATCAACTTTCTAAGTCTTTCTGAGCAGGAGAAATCGCAAAACATAGTCATTTCTTCATTGCCGTCCAAAAACAACGCTTTTTTACACTCCTGTCTCCCTTTCTCTTGGAAACAATGACTTACATCAATTCTTTTACATAATTCTTGTTTCTCATGACATTTCTAACATTGCCCACAATTATCAACTTCTAAGTCTTTCTGAGCAAGAGAAATCGCAAAACAGTCATTTCTTCATTGCCGTACAAAAACAATGCTTTTTTACACTCCGGTCTCCCTTTCTCTTGGAAACAATGACTTACATCAATTCTTTTACATAATTCTTGTTTCTCATGACATTTCTAACATTGCCGACAATTATCAACTTTAAAGTCTTTCTGAGCAGGAGAAATCGCAAAACATAGTCATTTCTTCATTGCCGTCCAAAAACAACGCTTTTTTACACTCCTGTCTCCCTTTCTCTTGGAAACAATGACTTACATCAATTCTTTTACATAATTCTTGTTTCTCATGACATTTCTAACATTGCCCACAATTATCAACTTTCTAAGTCTTTCTGAGCAAGAGAAATCGCAAAACAGTCATTTCTTCATTGCCGTCCAAAAACAACGCTTTTTTACACTCCGGTCTCCCTTTCTCTTGGAAACAATGACTTACATCAATTCTTTTACATAATTCTTGTTTCTCATGACATTTCTAACATTGCCCACAATTATCAACTTTCTAAATCTTTCTGAGCAGGAGAAATCACAAAACATAGTCATTTCTTCATTGCCGTCCAAAAACAACGCTTTTTTACACTCCTGTCTCCCTTTCTCTTGGAAACAATGACTTACATCAATTCTTTTACATAATTCTTGTTTCTCATGACATTTCTAACATTGCCCACAATTATCAACTTTCTAAGTCTTTCTGAGCAGGAGAAATCGCAAAACATAGTCATTTCTTCATTGCCGTCCAAAAACAACGCTTTTTTACACTCCGGTCTCCCTTTCTCTTGGAAACAATGACTTACATCAATTCTTTTACATAATTCTTGTTTCTCATGACATTTCTAACATTGCCCACAATTATCAACTTTCTAAGTCTTTCTGAGCAAGAGAAATCGCAAAACAGTCATTTCTTCATTGCCGTACAAAAACAATGCTTTTTTACACTCCGGTCTCCCTTTCTCTTGGAAACAATGACTTACATCAATTCTTTTACATAATTCTTGTTTCTCATGACATTTCTAACATTGCCGACAATTATCAACTTTAAAGTCTTTCTGAGCAGGAGAAATCGCAAAACATAGTCATTTCTTCATTGCCGTCCAAAAACAACGCTTTTTTACACTCCTGTCTCCCTTTCTCTTGGAAACAATGACTTACATCAATTCTTTTACATAATTCTTGTTTCTCATGACATTTCTAACATTGCCCACAATTATCAACTTTCTAAGTCTTTCTGAGCAAGAGAAATCGCAAAACAGTCATTTCTTCATTGCCGTCCAAAAACAACGCTTTTTTACACTCCGGTCTCCCTTTCTCTTGGAAACAATGACTTACATCAATTCTTTTACATAATTCTTGTTTCTCATGACATTTCTAACATTGCCCACAATTATCAACTTTCTAAATCTTTCTGAGCAGGAGAAATCACAAAACATAGTCATTTCTTCATTGCCGTCCAAAAACAACGCTTTTTTACACTCCTGTCTCCCTTTCTCTTGGAAACAATGACTTACATCAATTCTTTTACATAATTCTTGTTTCTCATGACATTTCTAACATTGCCCACAATTATCAACTTTCTAAGTCTTTCTGAGCAGGAGAAATCGCAAAACATAGTCATTTCTTCATTGCCGTCCAAAAACAACGCTTTTTTACACTCCGGTCTCCCTTTCTCTTGGAAACAATGACTTACATCAATTCTTTTACATAATTCTTGTTTCTCATGACATTTCTAACATTGCCCACAATTATCAACTTTCTAAGTCTTTCTGAGCAAGAGAAATCGCAAAACAGTCATTTCTTCATTGCCGTCCAAAAACAATGCTTTTTTACACTCCGGTCTCCCTTTCTCTTGGAAACAGTGACTTACATCAATTCTTTTACATAATTCTTGTTTCTCATGACATTTCTAACATTGCCCACAATTATCAACTTTCTAAATCTTTCTGAGCAGGAGAAATCGCAAAACATAGTCATTTCTTCATTGCCGTCCAAAAACAACGCTTTTTTACACTCCTGTCTCCCTTTCTCTTGGAAACAATGACTTACATCAATTCTTTTACATAATTCTTGTTTCTCATGACATTTCTAACATTGCCCACAATTATCAACTTTCTAAGTCTTTCTGAGCAAGAGAAATCGCAAAACAGTCATTTCTTCATTGCCGTCCAAAAACAATGCTTTTTTACACTCCGGTCTCCCTTTCTCTTGGAAACAATGACTTACATCAATTCTTTTACATAATTCTTGTTTCTCATGACATTTCTAACATTGCCCACAATTATCAACTTTCTAAGTCTTTCTGAGCAGGAGAAATCGCAAAACATAGTCATTTCTTCATTGCCGTCCAAAAACAACGCTTTTTTACACTCCTGTCTCCCTTTCTCTTGGAAACAATGACTTACATCAATTCTTTTACATAATTCTTGTTTCTCATGACATTTCTAACATTGCCGACAATTATCAACTTTCTAAGTCTTTCTGAGCAGGAGAAATCGCAAAACATAGTCATTTCTTCATTGCCGTCCAAAAACAACGCTTTTTTACACTCCTGTCTCCCTTTCTCTTGGAAACAATGACTTACATCAATTCTTTTACATAATTCTTGTTTCTCATGACATTTCTTACATTGCCCACAATTATCAACTTTCTAAGTCTTTCTGAGCAGGAGAAATCGCAAAACATAGTCATTTCTTCATTGCCGTCCAAAAACAACGCTTTTTTACACTCCTGTCTCCCTTTCTCTTGGAAACAATGACTTACATCAATTCTTTTACATAATTCTTGTTTCTCATGACATTTCTAACATTGCCCACAATTATCAACTTTCTAAGTCTTTCTGAGCAGGAGAAATCGCAAAACATAGTCATTTCTTCACTGCCGTCCAAAAACAACGCTTTTTTACACTCCTGTCTCCCTTTCTCTTGGAAACAATGACTTACATCAATTCTTTTACATAATTCTTGTTTCTCATGACATTTCTTACATTGCCCAGAATTATCAACTTTCTAAGTCTTTCTGAGCAGGAGAAATCGCAAAACATAGTCATTTCTTCATTGCCGTCCAAAAACAACGCTTTTTTACACTCCTGTCTCCCTTTCTCTTGGAAACAATGACTTACATCAATTCTTTTACATAATTCTTGTTTCTCATGACATTTCTTACATTGCCCACAATTATCAACTTTCTAAGTCTTTCTGAGCAGGAGAAATCGCAAAACATAGTCATTTCTTCATTGCCGTCCAAAAACAACGCTTTTTTACACTCCTGTCTCCCTTTCTCTTGGAAACAATGACTTACATCAATTCTTTTACATAATTCTTGTTTCTCATGACATTTCTAACATTGCCCACAATTATCAACTTTCTAAGTCTTTCTGAGCAGGAGAAATCGCAAAACATAGTAATTTCTTCATTGCCGTCCAAAAACAACGCTTTTTTACACTCCTGTCTCCCTTTCTCTTGGAAACAATGACTTACATCAATTCTTTTACATAATTCTTGTTTCTCATGACATTTCTAACATTGCCGACAATTATCAACTTTCTAAGTCTTTCTGAGCAGGAGAAATCGCAAAACATAGTCATTTCTTCATTGCCGTCCAAAAACAACGCTTTTTTACACTCCTGTCTCCCTTTCTCTTGGAAACAATGACTTACATCAATTCTTTTACATAATTCTTGTTTCTCATGACATTTCTAACATTGCCCACAATTATCAACTTTCTAAGTCTTTCTGAGCAGGAGAAATCGCAAAACATAGTCATTTCTTCACTGCCGTCCAAAAACAACGCTTTTTTACACTCCTGTCTCCCTTTCTCTTGGAAACAATGACTTACATCAATTCTTTTACATAATTCTTGTTTCTCATGACATTTCTTACATTGCCCACAATTATCAACTTTCTAAGTCTTTCTGAGCAAGAGAAATCGCAAAAAAATCATTTCTTCATTGCCGTCCAAAAACAACGCTTTTTTACACTCCTGTCTCCCTTTCTCTTGGAAACATTTACTTACATCAATTCTTTTACATAATTCTTGTTTCTCATTACATTTCTAACATTGCCCACAATTATCAACTTTCTAAGTCTTTCTGAGCAAGAGAAATCGCAAAACAGTCATTTCTTCATTGCCGTCCAAAAACAATGCTTTTTTACACTCCGGTCTCCCTTTCTCTTGGAAACAGTGACTTACATCAATTCTTTTACATAATTCTTGTTTCTCATGACATTTCTAACATTGCCCACAATTATCAACTTTCTAAATCTTTCTGAGCAGGAGAAATCGCAAAACATAGTCATTTCTTCATTGCCGTCCAAAAACAACGCTTTTTTACACTCCTGTCTCCCTTTCTCTTGGAAACAATGACTTACATCAATTCTTTTACATAATTCTTGTTTCTCATGACATTTCTAACATTGCCCACAATTATCAACTTTCTAAGTCTTTCTGAGCAGGAGAAATCGCAAAACATAGTCATTTCTTCATTGCCGTCCAAAAACAACGCTTTTTTACACTCCGGTCTCCCTTTCTCTTGGAAACAATGACTTACATCAATTCTTTTACATAATTCTTGTTTCTCATGACATTTCTAACATTGCCCACAATTATCAACTCTCTAAGTCTTTCTGAGCAAGAGAAATCGCAAAACAGTCATTTCTTCATTGCCGTCCAAATACAATGCTTTTTTACACTCCGGTCTCCCTTTCTCTTGGAAACAGTGACTTACATCAATTCTTTTACATAATTCTTGTTTCTCATGACATTTCTAACATTGCCCACAATTATCAACTTTCTAAATCTTTCTGAGCAGGAGAAATCGCAAAACATAGTCATTTCTTCATTGCCGTCCAAAAACAACGCTTTTTTACACTCCTGTCTCCCTTTCTCTTGTAAACAATGACTTACATCAATTCTTTTACATAATTCTTGTTTCTCATGACATTTCTAACATTGCCCACAATTATCAACTTTCTAAGTCTTTCTGAGCAGGAGAAATCGCAAAACATAGTCATTTCTTCACTGCCGTCCAAAAACAACGCTTTTTTACACTCCTGTCTCCCTTTCTCTTGGAAACAATGACTTACATCAATTCTTTTACATAATTCTTGTTTCTCATGACATTTCTTACATTGCCCAGAATTATCAACTTTCTAAGTCTTTCTGAGCAGGAGAAATCGCAAAACATAGTCATTTCTTCATTGCCGTCCAAAAACAACGCTTTTTTTACACTCCTGTCTCCCTTTCTCTTGGAAACAATGACTTACATCAATTCTTTTACATAATTCTTGTTTCTCATGACATTTCTTACATTGCCCACAATTATCAACTTTCTAAGTCTTTCTGAGCAGGAGAAATCGCAAAACATAGTCATTTCTTCATTGCCGTCCAAAAACAACGCTTTTTTACACTCCTGTCTCCCTTTCTCTTGGAAACAATGACTTACATCAATTCTTTTACATAATTCTTGTTTCTCATGACATTTCTAACATTGCCCACAATTATCAACTTTCTAAGTCTTTCTGAGCAAGAGAAATCGCAAAACAGTCATTTCTTCATTGCCGTCCAAAAACAATGCTTTTTTACACTCCGGTCTCCCTTTCTCTTGGAAACAGTGACTTACATCAATTCTTTTACATAATTCTTGTTTCTCATGACATTTCTAACATTGCCCACAATTATCAACTCTCTAAGTCTTTCTGAGCAAGAGAAATCGCAAAACAGTCATTTCTTCATTGCCGTCCAAAAACAATGCTTTTTTACACTCCGGTCTCCCTTTCTCTTGGAAACAGTGACTTACATCAATTCTTTTACATAATTCTTGTTTCTCATGACATTTCTTACATTGCCCACAATTATCAACTTTCTAAGTCTTTCTGAGCAGGAGAAATCGCAAAACATAGTCATTTCTTCATTGCCGTCCAAAAACAACGCTTTTTTTACACTCCTGTCTCCCTTTCTCTTGGAAACAATGACTTACATCAATTCTTTTACATAATTCTTGTTTCTCATGACATTTCTTACATTGCCCACAATTATCAACTTTCTAAGTCTTTCTGAGCAGGAGAAATCGCAAAACATAGTCATTTCTTCATTGCCGTCCAAAAACAACGCTTTTTTACACTCCTGTCTCCCTTTCTCTTGGAACAATGACTTACATCAATTCTTTTACATAATTCTTGTTTCTCATGACATTTCTAACATTTCCCACAATTATCAACTTTCTAAGTCTTTCTGAGCAGGAGAAATCGCAAAACATAGTCATTTCTTCATTGCCGTCCAAAAACAACGCTTTTTTACACTCCTGTCTCCCTTTCTCTTGGAAACAATGACTTACATCAATTCTTTTACATAATTCTTGTTTCTCATGACATTTCTTACATTGCCCACAATTATCAACTTTCTAAGTCTTTCTGAGCAGGAGAAATCGCAAAACATAGTCATTTCTTCATTGCCGTCCAAAAACAACGCTTTTTTACACTCCGGTCTCCCTTTCTCTTGGAAACAATGACTTACATCAATTCTTTTACATAATTCTTGTTTCTCATGACATTTCTAACATTGCCACAATTATCAACTTTCTAAGTCTTTCTGAGCAGGAGAAATCGCAAAACATAGTAATTTCTTCATTGCCGTCCAAAAACAACGCTTTTTTACACTCCTGTCTCCCTTTCTCTTGGAAACAATGACTTACATCAATTCTTTTACATAATTCTTGTTTCTCATGACATTTCTAACATTGCCCACAATTATCAACTTTCTAAGTCTTTCTGAGCAGGAGAAATCGCAAAACAGTCATTTCTTCATTGGCGTCCAAAAACAACGCTTTTTTACACTCCTGTCTCCCTTTCTCTTGGAAACAATGACTTACATCAATTCTTTTACATAATTCTTGTTTCTCATGACATTTCTAACATTGCCGACAATTATCAACTTTCTAAGTCTTTCTGAGCAGGAGAAATCGCAAAACATAGTCATTTCTTCATTGCCGTCCAAAAACAACGCTTTTTTACACTCCTGTCTCCCTTTCTCTTGGAAACAATGACTTACATCAATTCTTTTACATAATTCTTGTTTCTCATGACATTTCTAACATTGCCCACAATTATCAACTTTCTAAGTCTTTCTGAGCAGGAGAAATCGCAAAACATAGTCATTTCTTCACTGCCGTCCAAAAACAACGCTTTTTTACACTCCTGTCTCCCTTTCTCTTGGAAACAATGACTTACATCAATTCTTTTACATAATTCTTGTTTCTCATGACATTTCTTACATTGCCCAGAATTATCAACTTTCTAAGTCTTTCTGAGCAGGAGAAATCGCAAACATAGTCATTTCTTCATTGCCGTCCAAAAACAACGCTTTTTTACACTCCTGTCTCCCTTTCTCTTGGAAACAATGACTTACATCAATTCTTTTACATAATTCTTGTTTCTCATGACATTTCTTACATTGCCCACAATTATCAACTTTCTAAGTCTTTCTGAGCAGGAGAAATCGCAAAACATAGTCATTTCTTCATTGCCGTCCAAAAACAACGCTTTTTACACTCCTGTCTCCCTTTCTCTTGGAAACAATGACTTACATCAATTCTTTTACATAATTCTTGTTTCTCATGACATTTCTAACATTGCCCACAATTATCAACTTTCTAAGTCTTTCTGAGCAAGAGAAATCGCAAAACAGTCATTTCTTCATTGCCGTCCAAAAACAATGCTTTTTTACACTCCGGTCTCCCTTTCTCTTGGAAACAGTGACTTACATCAATTCTTTTACATAATTCTTGTTTCTCATGACATTTCTAACATTGCCCACAATTATCAACTCTCTAAGTCTTTTTGAGCAAGAGAAATCGCAAAACAGTCATTTCTTCATTGCCGTCCAAAAACAACGCTTTTTTACACTCCTGTCTCCCTTTCTCTTGGAAACAATGACTTACATCAATTCTTTTACATAATTCTTGTTTCTCATGACATTTCTTACATTGCCCAGAATTATCAACTTTCTAAGTCTTTCTGAGCAGGAGAAATCGCAAAACATAGTCATTTCTTCATTGCCGTCCAAAAACAACGCTTTTTTTACACTCCTGTCTCCCTTTCTCTTGGAAACAATGACTTACATCAATTCTTTTACATAATTCTTGTTTCTCATGACATTTCTTACATTGCCCACAATTATCAACTTTCTAAGTCTTTCTGAGCAGGAGAAATCGCAAAACATAGTCATTTCTTCATTGCCGTCCAAAAACAACGCTTTTTTACACTCCTGTCTCCCTTTCTCTTGGAAACAATGACTTACATCAATTCTTTTACATAATTCTTGTTTCTCATGACATTTCTAACATTGCCCACAATTATCAACTTTCTAAGTCTTTCTGAGCAAGAGAAATCGCAAAACAGTCATTTCTTCATTGCCGTCCAAAAACAATGCTTTTTTACACTCCGGTCTCCCTTTCTCTTGGAAACAGTGACTTACATCAATTCTTTTACATAATTCTTGTTTCTCATGACATTCTAACATTGCCCACAATTATCAACTCTCTAAGTCTTTCTGAGCAAGAGAAATCGCAAAACAGTCCATTTCTTCATTGCCGTCCAAAAAACAATGCTTTTTTACACTCCGGTCTCCCTTTCTCTTGGAAACAGTGACTTACATCAATTCTTTTACATAATTCTTGTTTCTCATGACATTTCTTACATTGCCCACAATTATCAACTTTCTAAGTCTTTCTGAGCAGGAGAAATCGCAAAACATAGTCATTTCTTCATTGCCGTCCAAAACAACGCTTTTTTTACACTCCTGTCTCCCTTTCTCTTGGAAACAATGACTTACATCAATTCTTTTACATAATTCTTGTTTCTCATGACATTTCTTACATTGCCCACAATTATCAACTTTCTAAGTCTTTCTGAGCAGGAGAAATCGCAAAACATAGTCATTTCTTCATTGCCGTCCAAAAACAACGCTTTTTTACACTCCTGTCTCCCTTTCTCTTGGAAACAATGACTTACATCAATTCTTTTACATAATTCTTGTTTCTCATGACATTTCTAACATTTCCCACAATTATCAACTTTCTAAGTCTTTCTGAGCAGGAGAAATCGCAAAACATAGTCATTTCTTCATTGCCGTCCAAAAACAACGCTTTTTTACACTCCTGTCTCCCTTTCTCTTGGAAACAATGACTTACATCAATTCTTTTACATAATTCTTGTTTCTCATGACATTTCTTACATTGCCCACAATTATCAACTTTCTAAGTCTTTCTGAGCAGGAGAAATCGCAAAACATAGTCATTTCTTCATTGCCGTCCAAAAACAACGCTTTTTTACACTCCGGTCTCCCTTTCTCTTGGAAACAATGACTTACATCAATTCTTTTACATAATTCTTGTTTCTCATGACATTTCTAACATTGCCCACAATTATCAACTTTCTAAGTCTTTCTGAGCAGGAGAAATCGCAAAACATAGTAATTTCTTCATTGCCGTCCAAAAACAACGCTTTTTTACACTCCTGTCTCCCTTTCTCTTGGAAACAATGACTTACATCAATTCTTTTACATAATTCTTGTTTCTCATGACATTTCTAACATTGCCCACAATTATCAACTTTCTAAGTCTTTCTGAGCAGGAGAAATCGCAAAACAGTCATTTCTTCATTGGCGTCCAAAAACAACGCTTTTTTACACTCCTGTCTCCCTTTCTCTTGGAAACAATGACTTACATCAATTCTTTTACATAATTCTTGTTTCTCATGACATTTCTAACATTGCCGACAATTATCAACTTTCTAAGTCTTTCTGAGCAGGAGAAATCGCAAAACATAGTCATTTCTTCATTGCCGTCCAAAAACAACGCTTTTTTACACTCCTGTCTCCCTTTCTCTTGGAAACAATGACTTACATCAATTCTTTTACATAATTCTTGTTTCTCATGACATTTCTAACATTGCCCACAATTATCAACTTTCTAAGTCTTTCTGAGCAGGAGAAATCGCAAAACATAGTCATTTCTTCACTGCCGTCCAAAAACAACGCTTTTTTACACTCCTGTCTCCCTTTCTCTTGGAAACAATGACTTACATCAATTCTTTTACATAATTCTTGTTTCTCATGACATTTCTTACATTGCCCAGAATTATCAACTTTCTAAGTCTTTCTGAGCAGGAGAAATCGCAAAACATAGTCATTTCTTCATTGCCGTCCAAAAACAACGCTTTTTTACACTCCTGTCTCCCTTTCCTCTTGGAAACAATGACTTACATCAATTCTTTTACATAATTCTTGTTTCTCATGACATTTCTTACATTGCCCACAATTATCAACTTTCTAAGTCTTTCTGAGCAGGAGAAATCGCAAAACATAGTCATTTCTTCATTGCCGTCCAAAAACAACGCTTTTTTACACTCCTGTCTCCCTTTCTCTTGGAAACAATGACTTACATCAATTCTTTTACATAATTCTTGTTTCTCATGACATTTCTAACATTGCCCACAATTATCAACTTTCTAAGTCTTTCTGAGCAAGAGAAATCGCAAAACAGTCATTTCTTCATTGCCGTCCAAAAACAATGCTTTTTTACACTCCGGTCTCCCTTTCTCTTGGAAACAGTGACTTACATCAATTCTTTTACATAATTCTTGTTTCTCATGACATTTCTAACATTGCCCACAATTATCAACTCTCTAAGTCTTTTTGAGCAAGAGAAATCGCAAAACAGTCATTTCTTCATTGCCGTCCAAAAACAATGCTTTTTTACACTCCGGTCTCCCTTTCTCTTGGAAACAGTGACTTACATCAATTCTTTTACATAATTCTTGTTTCTCATGACATTTCTAACATTGCCCACAATTATCAACTTTCTAAATCTTTCTGAGCAGGAGAAATCGCAAAACATAGTCATTTCTTCATTGCCGTCCAAAAACAACGCTTTTTTACACTCCTGTCTCCCTTTCTCTTGGAAACAATGACTTACATCAATTCTTTTACATAATTCTTGTTTCTCATGACATTTCTTACATTGCCCACAATTATCAACTTTCTAAGTCTTTCTGAGCAGGAGAAATCGCAAAACATAGTCATTTCTTCATTGCCGTCCAAAAACAACGCTTTTTTTACACTCCTGTCTCCCTTTCTCTTGGAAACAATGACTTACATCAATTCTTTTACATAATTCTTGTTTCTCATGACATTTCTAACATTTCCCACAATTATCAACTTTCTAAGTCTTTCTGAGCAGGAGAAATCGCAAAACATAGTCACTTCTTCATTGCCGTCCAAAAACAACGCTTTTTTACACTCCTGTCTCCCTTTCTCTTGGAAACAATGACTTACATCAATTCTTTTACATAATTCTTGTTTCTCATGACATTTCTTACATTGCCCACAATTATCAACTTTCTAAGTCTTTCTGAGCAGGAGAAATCGCAAAACATAGTCATTTCTTCATTGCCGTCCAAAAACAACGCTTTTTTACACTCCTGTCTCCCTTTCTCTTGGAAACAATGACTTACATCAATTCTTTTACATAATTCTTGTTTCTCATGACATTTCTAACATTTCCCACAATTATCAACTTTCTAAGTCTTTCTGAGCAGGAGAAATCGCAAAACATAGTCATTTCTTCATTGCCGTCCAAAAACAACGCTTTTTTACACTCCTGTCTCCCTTTCTCTTGGAAACAATGACTTACATCAATTCTTTTACATAATTCTTGTTTCTCATGACATTTCTTACATTGCCCACAATTATCAACTTTCTAAGTCTTTCTGAGCAGGAGAAATCGCAAAACATAGTCATTTCTTCATTGCCGTCCAAAAACAACGCTTTTTTACACTCCGGTCTCCCTTTCTCTTGGAAACAATGACTTACATCAATTCTTTTACATAATTCTTGTTTCTCATGACATTTCTAACATTGCCCACAATTATCAACTTTCTAAGTCTTTCTGAGCAGGAGAAATCGCAAAACATAGTAATTTCTTCATTGCCGTCCAAAAACAACGCTTTTTTACACTCCTGTCTCCCTTTCTCTTGGAAACAATGACTTACATCAATTCTTTTACATAATTCTTGTTTCTCATGACATTTCTAACATTGCCCACAATTATCAACTTTCTAAGTCTTTCTGAGCAAGAGAAATCGCAAAACAGTCATTTTTTCATTGCCGTCCAAAAACGCTTTTTTACACTCCAGTCTCCCTTTCTCTTGGAAACAATGACTTACATCAATTCTTTTACATAATTCTTGTTTCTCATGACATTTCTAACATTGCCCACAATTATCAACTTTCTAAGTCTTTCTGAGCAAGAGAAATCGCAAAACAGTCATTTTTTCATTGCCGTCCAAAAACGCTTTTTTACACTCCAGTCTCCCTTTCTCTTGGAAACAATGACTTACATCAATTCTTTTACATAATTCTTGTTTCTCATGACATTTCTAACATTGCCCACAATTATCAACTTTCTAAGTCTTTCTGAGCAGGAGAAATCGCAAAACATAGTCATTTCTTCATTGCCGTCCAAAAACAACGCTTTTTTACACTCCTGTCTCCCTTTCTCTTGGAAACAATGACTTACATCAATTCTTTTACATAAATCTTGTTTCTCATGACATTTCTTACATTGCCCACAATTATCAACTTTCTAAGTCTTTCTGAGCAGTAGAAATCGCAAAACATAGTCATTTCTTCATTGCCGTCCCAAAAACAACGCTTTTTTACACTCCTGTCTCCCTTTCTCTTGGAAACAATGACTTACATCAATTCTTTTACATAATTCTTGTTTCTCATGACATTTCTAACATTGCCCACAATTATCAACTTTCTAAGTCTTTCTGAGCAAGAGAAATCGCAAAACAGTCAATTCTTCATTGCCGTCCAAAAACAACGCTTTTTTACACTCCGGTTTCTCCCTTTCTCTTGGAAACAATGACTTACATCAATTCTTTTACATAATTCTTGTTTCTCATGACATTTCTAACATTGCCCACAATTATCAACTTTCTAAGTCTTTCTGAGCAAGAGAAATCGCAAAACAGTCATTTCTTCATTGCCGTCCAAAAACAATGCTTTTTTACACTCCGGTCTCCCTTTCTCTTGGAAACAATGACTTACATCAATTCTTTTACATAATTCTTGTTTCTCATGACATTTCTAACATTGCCCACAATTATCAACTTTCTAAGTCTTTCTGAGCAAGAGAAATCGCAAAACATAGTCATTTCTTCATTGCCGTCCAAAAACAACGCTTTTTTACACTCCTGTCTCCCTTTCTCTTGGAAACAATGACTTACATCAATTCTTTTACATAATTCTTGTTTCTCATGACATTTCTTACATTGCCCACAATTATCAACTTTCTAAGTCTTTCTGAGCAGGAGAAATCGCAAAACATAGTCATTTCTTCATTGCCGTCCAAAAACAACGCTTTTTTACACTCCTGTCTCCTTTCTCTTGGAAACAATGACTTACATCAATTCTTTTACATAATTCTTGTTTCTCATGACATTTCTAACATTGCCCACAATTATCAACTTTCTAAGTCTTTCTGAGCAGGAGAAATCGCAAAACATAGTCATTTCTTCATTGCCATCCAAAAACAACGCTTTTTTACACTCCTGTCTCCCTTTCTCTTGGAAACAATGACTTACATCAATTCTTTTACATAATTCTTGTTTCTCATGACATTTCTAACATTGCCCACAATTATCAACTTTCTAAGTCTTTCTGAGCAAGAGAAATCGCAAAAGAGTCATTTCTTCATTGCCGTCCAAAAACAACGCTTTTTTACACTCCGGTCTCCCTTTCTCTTGGAAACAATGACTTACATCAATTCTTTTACATAATTCTTGTTTCTCGTGACATTTCTAACATTGCCCACAATTATCAACTTTCTAAGTCTTTCTGAGCAAGAGAAATCGCAAAACAGTAATTTCTTCATTGCCGTCCAAAAACAACGCTTTTTTACACTCCGGTCTCCCTTTCTCTTGGAAACAATGACTTACATCAATTCTTTTACATAATTCTTGTTTCTCATGCCATTTCTAACATTGCCCACAATTATCAACTTTCTAAGTCTTTCTGAGCAGGAGAAATCGCAAAACATAGTCATTTCTTCATTGCCGTCCAAAAACAACGCTTTTTTACACTCCGGTCTCCCTTTCTCTTGGAAACAATGACTTACATCAATTCTTTTACATAATTCTTGTTTCTCATGACATTTCTAACATTGCCCACAATTATCAACTCTCTAAGTCTTTCTGAGCAAGAGAAATCGCAAAACAGTCATTTCTTCATTGCCGTCCAAAAACAATGCTTTTTTACACTCCGGTCTCCCTTTCTCTTGGAAACAGTGACTTACATCAATTCTTTTACATAATTCTTGTTTCTCATGACATTTCTAACATTGCCCACAATTATCAACTTTCTAAATCTTTCTGAGCAGGAGAAATCGCAAACCATAGTCATTTCTTCATTGCCGTCCAAAAACAACGCTTTTTTACACTCCTGTCTCCCTTTCTCTTGGAAACAATGACTTACATCAATTCTTTTACATAATTCTTGTTTCTCATGACATTTCTTACATTGCCCACAATTATCAACTTTCTAAGTCTTTCTGAGCAGGAGAAATCGCAAAACATAGTCATTTCTTCATTGCCGTCCAAAAACAACGCTTTTTTACACTCCTGTCTCCCTTTCTCTTGGAAACAATGACTTACATCAATTCTTTTACATAATTCTTGTGTCTCATGACATTTCTAACATTGCCCACAATTATCAACTTTCTAAGTCTTTCTGAGCAAGAGAAATCGCAAAACAGTCATTTCTTCATTGCCGTCCAAAAACAACGCTTTTTTACACTCCGGTCTCCCTTTCTCTTGGAAACAATGACTTACATCAATTCTTTTACATAATTCTTGTTTCTCATGACATTTCTAACATTGCCCACAATTATCAACTTTCTAAGTCTTTCTGAGCAAGAGAAATCGCAAAACAGTCATTTTCTTCATTGCCGTCCAAAAATAATGCTTTTTTACACTCCGGTCTCCCTTTCTCTTGGAAACAATGACTTACATCAATTCTTTTACATAATTCTTGTTTCTCATGACATTTCTAACATTGCCCACAATTATCAACTTTCTAAGTCTTTTCTGAGCAGGAGAAATCGCAAAACATAGTCATTTCTTCATTGCCGTCCAAAAACAACGCTTTTTTACACTCCTGTCTCCCTTTCTCTTGGAAACAATGACTTACATCAATTCTTTTACATAATTCTTGTTTCTCATGACATTTCTAACATTGCCGACAATTATCAACTTTCTAAGTCCTTCTGAGCAGGAGAAATCGCAAAACATAGTCATTTCTTTATTGCCGTCCAAAAACAACGCTTTTTTACACTCCTGTCTCCCTTTCTCTTGGAAACAATGACTTACATCAATTCTTTTACATAATTCTTGTTTCTCATGACATTTCTTACATTGCCCACAATTATCAACTTTCTAAGTCTTCTGAGCAGGAGAAATCGCAAAACATAGTCATTTCTTCATTGCCGTCCAAAAACAACGCTTTTTTACACTCCTGTCTCCCTTTCTCTTGGAAACAATGACTTACATCAATTCTTTTACATAATTCTTGTTTCTCATGACATTTCTAACATTGCCCACAATTATCAACTTTCTAAGTCTTTCTGAGCAAGAGAAATCGCAAAACAGTCATTTCTTCATTGCCGTCCAAAAACAATGCTTTTTTACACTCCGGTCTCCCTTTCTCTTGGAAACAATGACTTACATCAATTCTTTTACATAATTCTTGTTTCTCATGACATTTCTAACATTGCCGACAATTATCAACTTTCTAAGTCTTCTGAGCAGGAGAAATCGCAAAACATAGTCATTTCTTCATTGCCGTCCAAAAACAACGCTTTTTTACACTCCTGTCTCCCTTTCTCTTGGAAACAATGACTTACATCAATTCTTTTACATAATTCTTGTTTCTCATGACATTCTAACATTGCCCACAATTATCAACTTTCTAAGTCTTTCTGAGCAGGAGAAATCGCAAAACATAGTCATTTCTTCACTGCCGTCCAAAAACAACGCTTTTTTACACTCCTGTCTCCCTTTCTCTTGGAAACAATGACTTACATCAATTCTTTTACATAATTCTTGTTTCTCATGACATTTCTTACATTGCCCACAATTATCAACTTTCTAAGTCTTTCTGAGCAGGAGAAATCGCAAAACATAGTCATTTCTTCATTGCCGTCCAAAAACAACGCTTTTTTACACTCCTGTCTCCCTTTCTCTTG
The DNA here is from genome assembly GCF_038048845.1 of Mixophyes fleayi. Taxonomy (NCBI): domain Eukaryota; kingdom Metazoa; phylum Chordata; class Amphibia; order Anura; family Limnodynastidae; genus Mixophyes; species Mixophyes fleayi. The sequence goes on along the minus strand of NW_027447089.1, from coordinate 12,192 downwards.
GAAACAATGACTTACATCAATTCTTTTACATAATTCTTGTTTCTCATGACATTTCTAACATTGCCCACAATTATCAACTTTCTAAGTCTTTCTGAGCAAGAGAAATCGCAAAACATTCATTTCTTCATTGCCGTCCAAAAACAATGCTTTTTTACACTCCGGTCTCCCTTTCTCTTGGAAACAATGACTTACATCAATTCTTTTACATAATTCTTGTTTCTCATGACATTTCTAACATTGCCGACAATTATCAAATTTCTAAGTCTTTCTGAGCAAGAGAAATCGCAAAACAGTCATTTCTTCATTGCCGTCCAAAAACAATGCTTTTTTACACTCCGGTCTCCCTTTCTCTTGGAAACAATGACTTACATCAATTCTTTTACATAATTCTTGTTTCTCATGACATTTCTAACATTGCCGACAATTATCAACTTTCTAAGTCTTTCTGAGCAGGAGAAATCGCAAAACATAGTCATTTCTTCATTGCCGTCCAAAAACAACGCTTTTTTACACTCCTGTCTCCCTTTCTCTTGGAAACAATGACTTACATCAATTCTTTTACATAATTCTTGTTTCTCATGACATTTCTAACATTGCCCACAATTATCAACTTTCTAAGTCTTTCTGAGCAGGAGAAATCGCAAAACATAGTCATTTCTTCACTGCCGTCCAAAAACAACGCTTTTTTACACTCCTGTCTCCTTTCTCTTGGAAACAATGACTTACATCAATTCTTTTACATAATTCTTGTTTCTCATGACATTTCTTACATTGCCCACAATTATCAACTTTCTAAGTCTTTCTGAGCAGGAGAAATCGCAAAACATAGTCATTTCTTCATTGCCGTCCAAAAACAACGCTTTTTTACACTCCTGTCTCCCTTTCTCTGGAAACAATGACTTACATCAATTCTTTTACATAATTCTTGTTTCTCATGACATTTCTAACATTGCCCACAATTATCAACTTTCTAAGTCTTTCTGAGCAAGAGAAATCGCAAAACAGTCATTTCTTCATTGCCGTCCAAAAACAATGCTTTTTTACACTCCGGTCTCCCTTTCTCTTGGAAACAATGACTTACATCAATTCTTTTACATAATTCTTGTTTCTCATGACATTTCTAACATTGCCGACAATTATCAACTTTCTAAGTCTTTCTGAGCAGGAGAAATCGCAAAACATAGTCATTTCTTCATTGCCGTCCAAAAACAACGCTTTTTTACACTCCTGTCTCCCTTTCTCTTGGAAACAATGACTTACATCAATTCTTTTACATAATTCTTGTTTCTCATGACATTTCTAACATTGCCCACAATTATCAACTTTCTAAGTCTTTCTGAGCAGGAGAAATCGCAAAACATAGTCATTTCTTCACTGCCGTCCAAAAACAACGCTTTTTTACACTCCTGTCTCCCTTTCTCTTGGAAACAATGACTTACATCAATTCTTTTACATAATTCTTGTTTCTCATGACATTTCTTACATTGCCCACAATTATCAACTTTCTAAGTCTTTCTGAGCAGGAGAAATCGCAAAACATAGTCATTTCTTCATTGCCGTCCAAAAACAATGCTTTTTTACACTCCGGTCTCCCTTTCTCTGGAAACAATGACTTACATCAATTCTTTTACATAATTCTTGTTTCTCATGACATTTCTAACATTGCCGACAATTATCAACTTTCTAAGTCTTTCTGAGCAGGAGAAATCGCAAAACATAGTCATTTCTTCATTGCCGTCCAAAAACAACGCTTTTTTACACTCCTGTCTCCCTTTCTCTTGGAAACAATGACTTACATCAATTCTTTTACATAATTCTTGTTTCTCATGACATTTCTAACATTGCCCACAATTATCAACTTTCTAAGTCTTTCTGAGCAGGAGAAATCGCAAAACATAGTCATTTCTTCACTGCCGTCCAAAAACAACGCTTTTTTACACTCCTGTCTCCCTTTCTCTTGGAAACAATGACTTACATCAATTCTTTTACATAATTCTTGTTTCTCATGACATTTCTTACATTGCCCAGAATTATCAACTTTCTAAGTCTTTCTGAGCAGGAGAAATCGCAAAACATAGTCATTTCTTCATTGCCGTCCAAAAACAACGCTTTTTTACACTCCTGTCTCCCTTTCTCTTGGAAACATTGACTTACATCAATTCTTTTACATAATTCTTGTTTCTCATGACATTTCTTACATTGCCCACAATTATCAACTTTCTAAGTCTTTCTGAGCAGGAGAAATCGCAAAACATAGTCATTTCTTCATTGCCGTCCAAAAACAACGCTTTTTACACTCCTGTCTCCCTTTCTCTTGGAAACAATGACTTACAACAATTCTTTTACATAATTCTTGTTTCTCATGACATTTCTAACATTGCCCACAATTATCAACTTTCTAAGTCTTTCTGAGCAAGAGAAATCGCAAACAGTCATTTCTTCATTGGCGTCCAAAAACAATGCTTTTTTACACTCCGGTCTCCCTTTCTCTTGGAAACAGTGACTTACATCAATTCTTTTACATAATTCTTGTTTCTCATGACATTTCTAACATTGCCCACAATTATCAACTCTCTAAGTCTTTCTGAGCAAGAGAAATCGCAAAACAGTCATTTCTTCATTGCCGTCCAAAAACAATGCTTTTTTACACTCCGGTCTCCCTTTCTCTTGGAAACAGTGACTTACATCAATTCTTTTACATAATTCTTGTTTCTCATGACATTTCTAACATTGCCCACAATTATCAACTTTCTAAATCTTTCTGAGCAGGAGAAATCGCAAAACATAGTCATTTCTTCATTGCCGTCCAAAAACAACGCTTTTTTACACTCCTGTCTCCCTTTCTCTTGGAAACAATGACTTACATCAATTCTTTTACATAATTCTTGTTTCTCATGACATTTCTTACATTGCCCACAATTATCAACTTTCTAAGTCTTTCTGAGCAGGAGAAATCGCAAAACATAGTCATTTCTTCATTGCCGTCCAAAAACAACGCTTTTTTACACTCCTGTCTCCCTTTCTCTTGGAAACAATGACTTACATCAATTCTTTTACATAATTCTTGTTTCTCATGACATTTCTAACATTTCCCACAATTATCAACTTTCTAAGTCTTTCTGAGCAGGAGAAATCGCAAAACATAGTCATTTCTTCATTGCCGTCCAAAACAACGCTTTTTTACACTCCTGTCTCCCTTTCTCTTGGAAACAATGACTTACATCAATTCTTTTACATAATTCTTGTTTCTCATGACATTTCTTACATTGCCCACAATTATCAACTTTCTAAGTCTTTCTGAGCAGGAGAAATCGCAAAACATAGTCATTTCTTCATTGCCGTCCAAAAACAACGCTTTTTTACACTCCGGTCTCCCTTTCTCTTGGAAACAATGACTTACATCAATTCTTTTACATAATTCTTGTTTCTCATGACATTTCTAACATTGCCCACAATTATCAACTTTCTAAGTCTTTCTGAGCAGGAGAAATCGCAAAACAGTCATTTCTTCATTGGCGTCCAAAAACAACGCTTTTTTACACTCCTGTCTCCCTTTCTCTTGGAAACAATGACTTACATCAATTCTTTTACATAATTCTTGTTCTCATGACATTTCTAACATTGCCGACAATTATCAACTTTCTAAGTCTTTCTGAGCAGGAGAAATCGCAAAACATAGTCATTTCTTCATTGCCGTCCAAAAACAACGCTTTTTTACACTCCTGTCTCCCTTTCTCTTGGAAACAATGACTTACATCAATTCTTTTACATAATTCTTGTTTCTCATGACATTTCTAACATTGCCCACAATTATCAACTTTCTAAGTCTTTCTGAGCAGGAGAAATCGCAAAACATAGTCATTTCTTCACTGCCGTCCAAAAACAACGCTTTTTTACACTCCTGTCTCCCTTTCTCTTGGAAACAATGACTTACATCAATTCTTTTACATAATTCTTGTTTCTCATGACATTTCTTACATTGCCCAGAATTATCAACTTTCTAAGTCTTTCTGAGCAGGAGAAATCGCAAAACATAGTCATTTCTTCATTGCCGTCCAAAAACAACGCTTTTTTACACTCCTGTCTCCTTTTCTCTGGAAACAATGACTTACATCAATTCTTTTACATAATTCTTGTTTCTCATGACATTTCTTACATTGCCCACAATTATCAACTTTCTAAGTCTTTCTGAGCAGGAGAAATCGCAAAACATAGTCATTTCTTCATTGCCGTCCAAAAACAACGCTTTTTTACACTCCTGTCTCCCTTTCTCTTGGAAACAATGACTTACATCAATTCTTTTACATAATTCTTGTTTCTCATGACATTTCTAACATTGCCCACAATTATCAACTTTCTAAGTCTTTCTGAGCAAGAGAAATCGCAAACAGTCATTTCTTCATTGCCGTCCAAAAACAATGCTTTTTTACACTCCGGTCTCCCTTTCTCTTGGAAACAGTGACTTACATCAATTCTTTTACATAATTCTTGTTTCTCATGACATTTCTAACATTGCCCACAATTATCAACTCTCTAAGTCTTTCTGAGCAAGAGAAATCGCAAAACAGTCATTTCTTCATTGCCGTCCAAAAACAATGCTTTTTTACACTCCGGTCTCCCTTTCTCTTGGAAACAGTGACTTACATCAATTCTTTTACATAATTCTTGTTTCTCATGACATTTCTAACATTGCCCACAATTATCAACTTTCTAAATCTTTCTGAGCAGGAGAAATCGCAAAACTAGTCATTTCTTCATTGCCGTCCAAAAACAACGCTTTTTTACACTCCTGTCTCCCTTTCTCTTGGAAACAATGACTTACATCAATTCTTTTACATAATTCTTGTTTCTCATGACATTTCTTACATTGCCCACAATTATCAACTTTCTAAGTCTTTCTGAGCAGGAGAAATCGCAAAACATAGTCATTTCTTCATTGCCGTCCAAAAACAACGCTTTTTTACACTCCGGTCTCCCTTTCTCTTGGAAACAATGACTTACATCAATTCTTTTACATAATTCTTGTTTCTCATGACATTTCTAACATTGCCCACAATTATCAACTTTCTAAGTCTTTCTGAGCAGGAGAAATCGCAAAACATAGTAATTTCTTCATTGCCGTCCAAAAACAACGCTTTTTTACACTCCTGTCTCCCTTTCTCTTGGAAACAATGACTTACATCAATTCTTTTACATAATTCTTGTTTCTCATGACATTTCTAACATTGCCCACAATTATCAACTTTCTAAGTCTTTCTGAGCAAGAGAAATCGCAAAACAGTCATTTTTTCATTGCCGTCCAAAAACGCTTTTTTACACTCCAGTCTCCCTTTCTCTTGGAAACAATGACTTACATCAATTCTTTTACATAATTCTTGTTTCTCATGACATTTCTAACATTGCCCACAATTATCAACTTTCTAAGTCTTTCTGAGCAGGAGAAATCGCAAAACATAGTCATTTCTTCACTGCCGTCCAAAAACAACGCTTTTTTACACTCCTGTCTCCCTTTCTCTTGGAAACAATGACTTACATCAATTCTTTTACATAATTCTTGTTTCTCATGACATTTCTTACATTGCCCAGAATTATCAACTTTCTAAGTCTTTCTGAGCAGGAGAAATCGCAAAACATAGTCATTTCTTCATTGCCGTCCAAAAACAACGCTTTTTTACACTCCTGTCTCCCTTTCTCTTGAAACAATGACTTACATCAATTCTTTTACATAATTCTTGTTTCTCATGACATTTCTTACATTGCCACAATTATCAACTTTCTAAGTCTTTCTGAGCAGGAGAAATCGCAAAACATAGTCATTTCTTCATTGCCGTCCAAAAACAACGCTTTTTTACACTCCTGTCTCCCTTTCTCTTGGAAACAATGACTTACATCAATTCTTTTACATAATTCTTGTTTCTCATGACATTTCTAACATTGCCCACAATTATCAACTTTCTAAGTCTTTCTGAGCAAGAGAAATCGCAAAACAGTCATTTCTTCATTGCCGTCCAAAAACAATGCTTTTTTACACTCCGGTCTCCCTTTCTCTTGGAAACAGTGACTTACATCAATTCTTTTACATAATTCTTGTTTCTCATGACATTTCTAACATTGCCCACAATTATCAACTCTCTAAGTCTTTCTGAGCAAGAGAAATCGCAAAACAGTCATTTCTTCATTGCCGTCCAAAAACAATGCTTTTTTACACTCCGGTCTCCCTTTCTCTTGGAAACAGTGACTTACATCAATTCTTTTACATAATTCTTGTTTCTCATGACATTTCTAACATTGCCCACAATTATCAACTTTCTAAATCTTTCTGAGCAGGAGAAATCGCAAAACATAGTCATTTCTTCATTGCCGTCCAAAAACAACGCTTTTTTACACTCCTGTCTCCCTTTCTCTTGGAAACAATGACTTACATCAATTCTTTTACATAATTCTTGTTTCTCATGACATTTCTTACATTGCCCACAATTATCAACTTTCTAAGTCTTTCTGAGCAGGAGAAATCGCAAAACATAGTCATTTCTTCATTGCCGTCCAAAAACAACGCTTTTTTACACTCCGGTCTCCCTTTCTCTTGGAAACAATGACTTACATCAATTCTTTTTCATAATTCTTGTTTCTCATGACATTTCTAACATTGCCCACAATTATCAACTTTCTAAGTCTTTCTGAGCAGGAGAAATCGCAAAACATAGTAATTTCTTCATTGCCGTCCAAAAACAACGCTTTTTTACACTCCTGTCTCCCTTTCTCTTGGAAACAATGACTTACATCAATTCTTTTACATAATTCTTGTTTCTCATGACATTTCTAACATTGCCCACAATTATCAACTTTCTAAGTCTTTCTGAGCAAGAGAAATCGCAAAACAGTCATTTTTTCATTGCCGTCCAAAAACGCTTTTTTACACTCCAGTCTCCCTTTCTCTTGGAAACAATGACTTACATCAATTCTTTTACATAATTCTTGTTTCTCATGACATTTCTAACATTGCCCACAATTATCAACTTTCTAAGTCTTTCTGAGCAGAGAAATCGCAAAACAGTCATTTTTTCATTGCCGTCCAAAAACGCTTTTTTACACTCCAGTCTCCCTTTCTCTTGGAAACAATGACTTACATCAATTCTTTTACATAATTCTTGTTTCTCATGACATTTCTAACATTGCCCACAATTATCAACTTTCTAAGTCTTTCTGAGCAGGAGAAATCGCAAAACATAGTCATTTCTTCATTGCCGTCCAAAAACAACGCTTTTTTACACTCCTGTCTCCCTTTCTCTTGGAAACAATGACTTACATCAATTCTTTTACATAATTCTTGTTTCTCATGACATTTCTTACATTGCCCACAATTATCAACTTTCTAAGTCTTTCTGAGCAGGAGAAATCGCAAAACATAGTCATTTCTTCATTGCCGTCCAAAAACAACGCTTTTTTACACTCCGGTCTCCCTTTCTCTTGGAAACAATGACTTACATCAATTCTTTTACATAATTCTTGTTTCTCATGACATTTCTAACATTGCCCCAATTATCAACTTTCTAAGTCTTTCTGAGCAGGAGAAATCGCAAAACATAGTCATTTCTTCATTGCCGTCCAAAAACAACGCTTTTTTACACTCCTGTCTCCCTTTCTCTTGGAAACAATGACTTACATCAATTCTTTTACATAATTCTTGTTTCTCATGACATTTCTTACATTGCCCACAATTATCAACTTTCTAAGTCTTTCTGAGCAGGAGAAATCGCAAAACATAGTCATTTCTTCATTGCCGTCCAAAAACAACGCTTTTTTACACTCCTGTCTCCCTTTCTCTTGGAAACAATGACTTACATCAATTCTTTTACATAATTCTTGTTTCTCATGACATTTCTAACATTGCCCACAATTATCAACTTTCTAAGTCTTTCTGAGCAAGAGAAATCGCAAAACAGTCATTTCTTCATTGCCGTCCAAAAACAATGCTTTTTTACACTCCGGTCTCCCTTTCTCTTGGAAACAGTGACTTACATCAATTCTTTTACATAATTCTTGTTTCTCATGACATTTCTAACATTGCCCACAATTATCAACTCTCTAAGTCTTTCTGAGCAAGAGAAATCGCAAAACAGTCATTTCTTCATTGCCGTCCAAAAACAATGCTTTTTTACACTCCGGTCTCCCTTTCTCTTGGAAACAGTGACTTACATCAATTCTTTTACATAATTCTTGTTTCTCATGACATTTCTAACATTGCCCACAATTATCAACTTTCTAAATCTTTCTGAGCAGGAGAAATCGCAAAACATAGTCATTTCTTCATTGCCGTCCAAAAACAACGCTTTTTTACACTCCTGTCTCCCTTTCTCTTGGAAACAATGACTTACATCAATTCTTTTACATAATTCTTGTTTCTCATGACATTTCTTACATTGCCCACAATTATCAACTTTCTAAGTCTTTCTGAGCAGGAGAAATCGCAAAACATAGTCATTTCTTCATTGCCGTCCAAAAACAACGCTTTTTTACACTCCGGTCTCCCTTTCTCTTGGAAACAATGACTTACATCAATTCTTTTTCATATTCTTGTTTCTCATGACATTTCTAACATTGCCCACAATTATCAACTTTCTAAGTCTTTCTGAGCAGGAGAAATCGCAAAACATAGTAATTTCTTCATTGCCGTCCAAAAACAACGCTTTTTTACACTCCTGTCTCCCTTTCTCTTGGAAACAATGACTTACATCAATTCTTTTACATAATTCTTGTTTCTCATGACATTTCTAACATTGCCACAATTATCAACTTTCTAAGTCTTTCTGAGCAAGAGAAATCGCAAAACAGTCATTTTTTCATTGCCGTCCAAAAACGCTTTTTTACACTCCAGTCTCCCTTTCTCTTGGAAACAATGACTTACATCAATTCTTTTACATAATTCTTGTTTCTCATGACATTTCTAACATTGCCCACAATTATCAACTTTCTAAGTCTTTCTGAGCAAGAGAAATCGCAAAACAGTCATTTTTTCATTGCCGTCCAAAAACGCTTTTTTACACTCCAGTCTCCCTTTCTCTTGGAAACAATGACTTACATCAATTCTTTTACATAATTCTTGTTTCTCATGACATTTCTACATTGCCCACAATTATCAACTTCTAAGTCTTTCTGAGCAGGAGAAATCGCAAAACATAGTCATTTCTTCATTGCCGTCCAAAAACAACGCTTTTTTACACTCCTGTCTCCCTTTCTCTTGGAAACAATGACTTACATCAATTCTTTTACATAATTCTTGTTTCTCATGACATTTCTTACATTGCCCACAATTATCAACTTTCTAAGTCTTTCTGAGCAGGAGAAATCGCAAAACATAGTCATTTCTTCATTGCCGTCCAAAAACAACGCTTTTTTACACTCCTGTCTCCCTTTCTCTTGGAAACAATGACTTACATCAATTCTTTTACATAATTCTTGTTTCTCATGACATTTCTAACATTGCCCACAATTATCAACTTTCTAAGTCTTTCTGAGCAGAGAAATCGCAAAACAGTCATTTCTTCATTGCCGTCCAAAAACAACGCTTTTTACACTCCGGTCTCCCTTTCTCTTGGAAACAATGACTTACATCAATTATTTTACATAATTCTTGTTTCTCATGACATTTCTAACATTGCCCACAATTATCAACTTTCTAAGTCTTTCTGAGCAAGAGAAATCGCAAAACAGTCATTTCTTCATTGCCGTCCAAAAACAATGCTTTTTTACACTCCGGTCTCCCTTTCTCTTGGAAACAATGACTTACATCAATTCTTTTACATAATTCTTGTTTCTCATGACATTTCTAACATTGCCCACAATTATCAACTTCTAAGTCTTTCTGAGCAAGAGAAATCGCAAAACATAGTCATTTCTTCATTGCCGTCCAAAAACAACGCTTTTTTACACTCCTGTCTCCCTTTCTCTTGGAAACAATGACTTACATCAATTCTTTTACATAATTCCTTGTTTCTCATGACATTTCTTACATTGCCCACAATTATCAACTTTCTAAGTCTTTCTGAGCAGGAGAAATCGCAAAACATAGTCATTTCTTCATTGCCGTCCAAAAACAACGCTTTTTTACACTCCTGTCTCCCTTTCTCTTGGAAACAATGACTTACATCAATTCTTTTACATAATTCTTGTTTCTCATGACATTTCTTACATTGCCCACAATTATCAACTTTCTAAGTCTTTCTGAGCAGGAGAAATCGCAAAACATAGTCATTTCTTCATTGCCATCCAAAAACAACGCTTTTTTACACTCCTGTCTCCCTTTCTCTTGGAAACAATGACTTACATCAATTCTTTTACATAATTCTTGTTTCTCATGACATTTCTAACATTGCCCACAATTATCAACTTTCTAAGTCTTTCTGAGCAAGAGAAATCGCAAAAGAGTCATTTCTTCATTGCCGTCCAAAAACAACGCTTTTTTACACTCCGGTCTCCCTTTCTCTTGGAAACAATGACTTACATCAATTCTTTTACATAATTCTTGTTTCTCATGACATTTCTAACATTGCCCACAATTATCAACTTTCTAAGTCTTTCTGAGCAGGAGAAATCGCAAAACATAGTCATTTCTTCATTGCCGTCCAAAAACAACGCTTTTTTACACTCCGGTCTCCCTTTCTCTTGGAAACAATGACTTACATCAATTCTTTTACATAATTCTTGTTTCTCATGACATTTCTAACATTGCCCACAATTATCAACTTTCTAAGTCTTTCTGAGCAAGAGAAATCGCAAAACAGTAATTTCTTCATTGCCGTCCAAGAAACAACGCTTTTTTACACTCCGGTCTCCCTTTCTCTTGGAAACAATGACTTACATCAATTCTTTTACATAATTCTTGTTTCTCATGCCATTTCTAACATTGCCCACAATTATCAACTTTCTAAGTCTTTCTGAGCAAGAGAAATTGCAAAACAGTCATTTCTTCATTGCCGTCCAAAAACAATGCTTTTTTACACTCCGGTCTCCCTTTCTCTTGGAAACAATGACTTACATCAATTCTTTTACATAATTCTTGTTTCTCATGACATTTCTAACATTGCCCACAATTATCAACTTTCTAAGTCTTTCTGAGCAGGAGAAATCGCAAAACATAGTCATTTCTTCATTGCCGTCCAAAAACAACGCTTTTTTACACTCCTGTCTCCCTTTCTCTTGGAAACAATGACTTACATCAATTCTTTTACCTAATTCTTGTTTCTCATGACATTTCTTACATTGCCCACAATTATCAACTTTCTAAGTCTTTCTGAGCAGGAGAAATCGCAAACATAGTCATTTCTTCATTGCCGTCCAAAAACAACGCTTTTTACACTCCGGTCTCCCTTTCTCTTGGAAACAATGACTTACATCAATTCTTTTACATAATTCTTGTTTCTCATGACATTTCTAACATTGCCCACAATTATCAACTTTCTAAGTCTTTCTGAGCAAGAGAAATCGCAAAACATAGTCATTTCTTCATTGCCGTCCAAAAAACAACGCTTTTTTACACTCCTGTCTCCCTTTCTCTTGGAAACAATGACTTACATCAATTCTTTTACATAATTCTTGTTTCTCATGACATTTCTTACATTGCCCACAATTATCAACTTTCTAAGTCTTTCTGAGCAGGAGAAATCGCAAAACATAGTCATTTCTTCATTGCCGTCCAAAAACAACGCTTTTTTACACTCCTGTCTCCCTTTCTCTTGGAAACAATGACTTACATCATTCTTTTACATAATTCTTGTTTCTCATGACATTTCTTACATTGCCCACAATTATCAACTTTCTAAGTCTTTCTGAGCAGGAGAAATCGCAAAACATAGTCATTTCTTCATTGCCATCCAAAAACAACGCTTTTTTACACTCCTGTCTCCCTTTCTCTGAAACAATGACTTACATCAATTCTTTTACATAATTCTTGTTTCTCATGACATTTCTAACATTGCCCACAATTATCAACTTTCTAAGTCTTTCTGAGCAAGAGAAATCGCAAAAGAGTCATTTCTTCATTGCCGTCCAAAAACAACGCTTTTTTACACTCCGGTCTCCCTTTCTCTTGGAAACAATGACTTACATCAATTCTTTTACATAATTCTTGTTTCTCGTGACATTTCTAACATTGCCCACAATTATCAACTTTCTAAGTCTTTCTGAGCAAGAGAA
>NW_027447088.1:27500-37992 GCF_038048845.1 Mixophyes fleayi | reverse complement strand
TAGAGAGAGAGATGTCGAGAGAGAGATGTCGAGAGAGAGAGAGATGTCGAGAGAGAGAGAGAGATGTCGAGAGAGAGAGATGTCGAGAGAGAGATGTCGAGAGAGAGAGAGAGAGATGTCGAGAGAGAGAGAGATGTCGAGAGAGAGAGAGATGTCGAGAGAGCGAGAGATGTCGAGATGAGCGAGAGATGTCGAGATGAGAGAGAGAGATGTCGAGATGAGAGAGAGAGATGTCGAGATGAGAGAGAGAGATGTCGAGATGAGAGAGAGAGATGTCGAGATGAGAGAGAGAGATGTCGAGATGAGAGAGAGAGATGTCGAGATGAGAGAGAGAGATGTCGAGATGAGAGAGAGAGATGTCGAGATGTCGAGAGAGACAGGTCGAGAGACAGGTCGAGAGAGAGAGATGTCGCGAGAGAGAGAGATGTCGCGAGAGAGAGGTCGCGAGACAGGTCGAGAGAGAGAGAGAGATGTCGAGAGAGAGATGTCGAGAGAGAGAGAGATGTCGAGAGAGAGATGTCGAGAGAGAGAGAGATGTCGAGAGAGAGAGATGTCGAGAGAGAGAGAGATGTCGAGAGAGAGAGAGATGTCGAGAGAGAGAGAGAGAGATGTCGAGAGAGAGAGATGTCGAGAGATAGAGATGTCGAGAGAGAAATTTAGAGAGAGAGAGATGTCGAGAGAGAGATTTAGAGAGAGAGAGAGAGATGTCGAGAGAGAGATTTAGAGAGAGAGAGAGAGAGAGATGAGAGAGAGAGATTTAGAGAGAGAGAGAGAGAGATGTCAAGAGAGAGAGATTTAGAGAGAGAGAGAGAGAGAGATGTCGAGAGAGAGAGATGTCGAGAGAGAGAGAGAGGTCGCGAGACAGGTCGAGAGAGAGAGAGAGATGTCGAGAGAGAGATGTCGAGAGAGAGAGAGATGTCGAGAGAGAGATGTCGAGAGAGAGAGAGATGTCGAGAGAGAGAGATGTCGAGAGAGAGAGAGATGTCGAGAGAGAGAGAGAGAGATGTCGAGAGAGAGAGATGTCGAGAGATAGAGATGTCGAGAGAGAAATTTAGAGAGAGAGAGATGTCGAGAGAGAGATTTAGAGAGAGAGAGAGAGATGTCGAGAGAGAGATTTAGAGAGAGAGAGAGAGAGAGATGAGAGAGAGAGATTTAGAGAGAGAGAGAGAGAGATGTCAAGAGAGAGAGATTTAGAGAGAGAGAGAGAGAGAGAGAGATGTCGAGAGAGAGAGATGTCGAGAGAGAGAGATGTCGAGAGAGAGAGATTTAGAGAGAGAGAGATTTAGAGAGAGAGAGATGTCGAGAGAGAGAGATTTAGAGAGATGTCGAGAGAGAGGGATGTGGAGAGAGGGATGTGGAGAGAGGGATGTCGAGAGAGATGAGAGAGAGAGAGATGTCGAGAGAGAGAGAGATGTCGAGAGACAGGTCGAGCGAGAGAGAGATGTCGCGAGAGAGAGAGAGATGTCGCGAGAGAGAGAGGTCGCGAGAGAGAGAGGTCGCGAGAGAGAGAGGTCGCGAGAGAGAGAGAGACGTCGCGAGAGAGAGAGAGAGACGTCGCGAGAGAGAGAGAGAGAGACGTCGCGAGAGAGAGAGAGAGAGACGTCGCGAGAGAGAGACATGTCGAGAGAGAGAGACATGTCGAGAGAGAGAGACATGTCGAGAGAGAGAGACAGGTCGAGAGACAGAGAGACAGGTCGAGAGACGTGTCGAGAGAGAGAGAGAGACGTGTCGAGAGACATGTCGCGAGAGAGAGAGATGTCGCGAGAGAGAGAGATGTCGCGAGAGAGAGAGATGTCGAGAGACATGTCGAGAGACATGTCGAGAGACATGTCGAGAGAGAGAGAGATGTCGAGAGAGAGAGAGGGATGTCGAGAGAGAGAGATGTCGAGAGAGAGGGATGTCGAGAGAGAGAGAGAGGGATGTCGAGAGAGAGAGATGTCGAGAGAGAGAGAGAGAGAGAGAGATGTCGAGAGATTTAGAGAGAGAGATATGTCGAGAGAGAGAGAGAGATGTCGAGAGAGAGATGTCGAGAGATTTAGAGAGAGAGATGTCGAGAGATAGAGATGTCGAGAGAGAGAGATGTCGAGAGAGATGTCGAGAGAGAGGGATGTCGAGAGAGAGAGAGAGATGTCGAGAGAGAGAGAGAGAGATGTCGAGAGAGAGAGAGAGAGATGTGGAGAGAGAGAGAGATGTGGAGAGAGATGTGGAGAGAGGGATGTGGAGAGAGGGATGTGGAGAGAGGGATGTCGAGAGAGGGATGTCGAGAGAGGGATGTCGAGAGAGGGATGTCGAGATGAGAGATGAGAGTGAGAGGTGAGAGATGAGAGAGTGAGAGATGAGAGAGAGAGATGTCGAGAGAGGGATGTCGAGAGAGGGATGTCGAGAGAGGGATGTCGAGAGAGATGTCGAGATGTCGAGAGAGGGATGTCGAGAGAGAGATGTCGAGAGAGAGAGAGATGTCGAGAGAGAGATGTCGAGAGAGAGAGAGATGTCGAGAGAGAGAGATGTCGAGAGAGAGAGATGTCGAGAGAGATGTCGAGATGTCGAGAGAGACATGTCGAGAGAGAGAGACATGTCGAGAGAGAGAGAGACAGGTCGAGAGACAGGTCGAGAGAGAGAGAGACATGTCGAGAGAGAGAGAGAGACATGTCGAGAGAGAGAGACATGTCGAGAGAGAGAGAGGCATGTCGAGAGAGAGAGAGGCATGTCGAGAGAGAGAGAGGCATGTCGAGAGAGAGATGTCAGAGAGAGAGAGACATGTCAGAGAGAGAGAGACATGTCGAGAGAGACAGAGAGAGATGTCGAGAGAGGGATGTCAAGAGAAATGTCGAGATGTCGAGAGAGACATGTCGAGAGAGAGAGAGACGTCGCGAGAGAGACGTCGCGAGAGAGAGACGTCGCGAGAGAGAGAGACATGTCGAGAGAGAGAGACATGTCGAGAGAGAGAGACATGTCGAGAGAGAGAGAGAGACAGGTCGCGAGAGAGAGATGTCTCGAGAGAGAGAGATGTCGAGAGAGATGTCGAGAGAGAGAGGTCGCGAGAGAGAGGTCGCGAGAGAGAGATAGATGTCGAGAGAGAGAGATGTCGAGAGAGAGAGATGTCGAGAGAGAGAGAGAGATGTCGAGAGAGAGAGAGAGAGATGTCGAGAGAGAGATTTAGAGAGAGAGATGTCGAGAGAGAGAGAGATGTCGAGAGAGAGAGAGAGATTTAGAGAGAGAGAGAGAGATTTAGAGAGAGAGATGTCGAGAGAGAGAGAGAGATTTAGAGAGAGAGATGTCGAGAGAGATTTAGAGAGAGAGATGTCGAGAGAGAGAGAGAGAGATTTAGAGAGAGAGATGTCGAGAGAGAGAGATTTAAAGAGAGAGAGAGATTTAGAGAGAGAGAGAGAGAGATGTCGAGAGAGATGTCGAGAGATGTCGAGAGAAAGATGTCGAGAGATGTCGAGAGAGAGATGTCGAGAGAGAGATGTCGAGAGAGAGAGAGAGAGATGTCGAGAGAGAGAGAGAGATTTAGAGAGAGATGTCGAGAGAGAGAGAGAGAGATGTCGAGAGAGAGAGATGTCGAGAGAGAGAGACATGTCGCGAGAGAGACATGTCGCGAGAGAGAGACATGTCGCGAGAGAGAGACATGTCGCGAGAGAGAGACATGTCGAGAGAGACATGTCGAGAGAGAGAGGTCGAGAGAGAGAGACATGTCGCGAGAGAGAGACATGTCGCGAGAGAGAGACATGTCGCGAGAGAGAGACATGTCGCGAGAGAGAGAGAGAGAGAGAGATGTCGAGAGAGAGAGAGATGTCGAGAGAGAGAGAGAGATGTCGAGAGAGAGAGATGTCGAGAGAGAGAGATGTCGAGAGAGAGAGAGAGAGATGTCGAGAGACAGGTCGCGAGACAGGTCGCGAGACAGGTCGCGAGAGAGGTCGCGAGAGAGGTCGCGAGACAGGTCGAGAGACAGGTCGAGAGACAGGTCGCGAGACAGGTCGCGAGACATGTCGCGAGAGAGAGACATGTCGCGAGAGAGAGACATGTCGCGAGAGAGAGACATGTCGAGAGAGAGAGACATGTCGAGAGAGAGATGTCGAGAGAGAGAGATGTCGAGAGAGAGAGAGAGAGATGTCGAGAGAGAGAGATGTCGAGAGAGAGAGATGTCGAGAGAGAGAGATGTCGAGAGAGAGAGATGTCGAGAGAGAGATGAGAGAGAGAGATGTCGAGAGAGAGAGAGATGTCGCGAGAGAGAGACATGTCGCGAGAGAGAGACATGTCGCGAGAGAGAGACATGTCGCGAGAGAGAGACATGTCGCGAGAGAGAGACATGTCGCGAGAGAGAGACATGTCGAGAGAGAGAGACATGTCGAGAGAGAGAGATGTCGAGAGAGAGAGATGTCGAGAGAGAGAGAGATGTCGAGAGAGAGAGATGTCGAGAGAGAGAGATGTCGAGAGAGAGAGAGATGTCGAGAGAGAGAGAGATGTCGAGAGAGAGAGAGATGTCGAGATGAGCGAGAGATGTCGAGATGAGAGAGAGAGATGTCGAGAGAGAGAGAGAGAGATGTCGAGAGAGAGATGTCGAGAGAGAGAGATGTCGAGAGAGATGTCGAGAGAGAGAGAGATGTCGAGAGAGAGAGATGTCGAGAGAGAGAGATGTCGAGAGAGAGAGATGTCGAGAGAGAGATGTCGAGAGACATGTCGAGAGAGAGGTCGCGAGACAGGTCGCGAGAGAGGTCGCGAGAGAGGTCGCGAGAGAGGTCGCGAGAGAGGTCGCGAGACAGGTCGAGAGACAGGTCGAGAGACAGGTCGAGAGACATGTCGCGAGAGAGACATGTCGCGAGAGAGACATGTCGAGAGAGAGACATGTCGCGAGAGAGAGACATGTCGCGAGAGAGAGACATGTCGCGAGAGAGAGACATGTCGCGAGAGAGAGAGAGATGTCGAGAGAGAGAGAGATGTCGAGAGAGAGAGAGATGTCGAGAGAGAGAGATGTCGAGAGATGTCGAGAGATGTCGAGAGAGAGAGAGATGTCGAGAGAGAGAGAGATGTCGAGAGAGAGAGAGAGATGTCGAGAGAGAGAGAGAGATGTCGAGAGAGAGGTCGAGAGAGAGGTCGAGAGAGAGGTCGAGAGAGAGGTCGAGAGAGAGGTCGAGAGGTCGAGAGGTCGCGCGCGCGCGCGAGAGAGAGGGTCGCGCGCGCGCGAGAGGGTCGCGCGCGCGCGAGAGGGTCGCGCGCGCGCGAGAGGGGTCGCGCGCGCGCGAGAGGGGTCGCGCGCGCGCGGGAGGACGCGGGCGCGAGAGGGAGGTCGCGCTCGTGCGCGACGGGTCGAGAGACGTGTCGAGAGAGAGAGAGAGAGAGATTTAGAGAGAGAGAGAGATGTCGAGAGATTTAGAGAGAGAGGGATGTCGAGAGAGAGGGAGAGATGTGGAGAGAGGGATGTCGAGAGAGAGAGAGAGATGTCGAGAGAGAGAGAGAGATGTCGAGAGAGAGAGAGAGATGTCGAGAGAGAGAGAGAGATGTCGAGAGAGAGAGATGTCGAGAGAGGTCGCGCGCGGGAGAGAGAGAGGTCACGCGCGCGCGAGAGAGGGGTCGCGCGCGCGACGGGTCGAGAGACGTGTCGAGAGACATGTCGAGAGAGAGAGAGAGATGTCGAGAGAGAGAGAGATTTAGAGAGAGAGAGATGTCGAGAGATTTAGAGAGAGAGAGATGTCGAGAGATTTAGAGAGAGAGATGTCGAGAGATTTAGAGAGAGAGGGATGTCGAGAGAGAGGGATGTCGAGAGAGAGGGAGAGATGTGGAGAGAGGGATGTGGAGAGAGGGATGTCGAGATGAGAGAGAGATGAGAGAGAGGGATGTCGAGAGAGACATGTCGAGAGAGAGGGATGTCGAGAGAGATGTCGAGATGTCGAGAGAGGGATGTCGAGAGAGATGTCGAGATGTCGAGAGAGACATGTCGAGAGAGAGAGACAGGTCGAGAGACAGGTCGAGAGACATGTCGAGAGAGAGAGAGACATGTCGAGAGAGAGAGAGGCATGTCGAGAGAGAGAGAGGCATGTCAAGAGAGAGAGAGAGACATGTCGCGCGAGAGAGAGACATGTCGCGCGAGAGAGAGACATGTCGCGCGAGAGAGAGACATGTCGCGCGAGAGAGAGACATGTCGCGCGAGAGAGAGACATGTCGCGCGAGAGAGAGACATGTCGCGCGAGAGAGAGACATGTCGCGCGAGAGAGAGACATGTCGCGCGAGAGAGAGACATGTCGCGCGAGAGAGAGAGACATGTCGCGCGAGAGAGAGAGACATGTCGCGCGAGAGAGAGAGACATGTCGCGCGAGAGAGAGACATGTCGCGCGAGAGAGAGAGACATGTCGCGCGAGAGAGAGAGACATGTCGCGCGAGAGAGAGAGAGACATGTCGCGCGAGAGAGAGAGAGACATGTCGCGCGAGAGAGAGAGAGACATGTCGCGCGAGAGAGAGAGAGACATGTCGCGCGAGAGAGAGAGACATGTCGCGCGAGAGAGAGAGACATGTCGCGCGAGAGAGAGAGATAGAGAGAGACATGTCGCGTAGAGAGAGAGACATGTCGCGCGAGAGAGAGAGACATGTCGCGCGAGAGAGAGACCCGACATGTCGAGAGACATGTCGAGACATGTCGAGAGACATGTCGAGACAGGTCGAGAGACAGGTCGCGAGAGAGAGACATGTCGCGAGAGAGAGACATGTCGCGAGAGAGAGACATGTCGAGAGAGATGAGAGAGAGAGATGTCGAGAGAGAGAGATGTCGAGAGAGAGAGATGTCGAGAGAGAGATGTCGAGAGACATGTCGAGAGACAGGTCGCGAGAGAGGTCGCGAGAGAGGTCGCGAGACAGGTCGAGAGACAGGTCGCGAGACAGGTCGAGAGACAGGTCGCGAGACAGGTCGAGAGACAGGTCGAGAGACAGGTCGAGAGACATGTCGCGAGAGAGACATGTCGCGAGAGAGACATGTCGCGAGAGAGACATGTCGCGAGAGAGACATGTCGCGAGAGAGAGACATGTCGCGAGAGAGAGGACATGTCGCGATAGAGAGACATGTCGAGAGAGAGAGACATGTCGAGAGAGAGAGATGTCGAGAGAGAGAGATGTCGAGAGAGAGAGATGTCGAGAGAGAGAGATGTCGAGAGAGAGAGATGTCGAGAGAGAGAGAGAGAGATGTCGAGAGAGAGAGAGATGTCGAGAGAGAGAGAGAGAGATGTCGAGAGAGAGAGAGAGATGTCGAGAGAGAGATGTCGAGAGAGAGAGATGTCGAGAGAGATGTCGAGAGAGAGAGAGATGTCGAGAGGAGAGAGATGTCGAAGAGAGAGATGTCGAGAGAGAGAGATGTCGAGAGAGAGATGTCGAGAGACATGTCGAGAGAGAGGGTCGCGAGACAGGTCGCGAGAGAGGTCGAGAGACAGGTCGAGAGACAGGTCGAGAGACATGTCGAGAGACATGTCGCGAGAGAGACATGTCGCGAGAGAGACATGTCGCGAGAGAGACATGTCGCGAGAGAGACATGTCGCGAGAGAGACATGTCGCGAGAGAGAGACATGTCGAGAGAGAGAGACATGTCGAGAGAGAGAGACATGTCGAGAGAGAGAGACATGTCGAGAGAGAGATATGTCGAGAGAGAGAGAGATGTCGAGAGAGAGAGAGAGATGTCGAGAGAGAGAGAGAGATGTCGAGAGAGAGAGATGTCGAGAGAGAGAGAGAGAGATGTCGAGAGAGAGAGACATGTCGAGAGAGAGATATGTCGAGAGAGAGAGATGTCGAGAGAGAGATGTCGAGAGAGAGAGAGATGTCGAGAGAGAGAGAGAGATGTCGAGAGAGAGAGAGAGGAGGACATGTCGAGAGAGAGAGACATGTCGAGAGAGAGATATGTCGAGAGAGAGAGATGTCGAGAGAGAGATGTCGAGAGAGAGAGAGATGTCGAGAGAGAGAGAGAGATGTCGAGAGAGAGAGATGTCGAGAGAGAGAGATGTCGAGAGAGAGAGAGAGAGATGTCGAGAGAGAGAGAGAATGTCGAGAGAGAGAGAGATGTCGAGAGAGCGAGAGATGTCGAGATGAGCGAGAGATGTCGAGATGAGAGAGAGAGAGATGTCGAGATGAGAGAGAGAGATGTCGAGATGAGAGAGAGAGATGTCGAGATGAGAGAGAGAGATGTCGAGATGAGAGAGAGAGATGTCGAGATGAGAGAGAGAGATGTCGAGATGAGAGAGAGAGATGTCGAGATGAGAGAGAGAGATGTCGAGATGTCGAGAGAGACAGGTCGAGAGACAGGTCGAGAGAGAGAGATGTCGCGAGAGAGAGAGATGTCGCGAGAGAGAGAGGTCGCGAGACAGGTCGAGAGAGAGAGAGAGATGTCGAGAGAGAGATGTCGAGAGAGAGAGAGAGATGTCGAGAGAGAGATGTCGAGAGAGAGAGAGATGGTCGAGAGAGAGAGATGTCGAGAGAGAGAGAGAGATGTCGAGAGAGAGAGAGATGTCGAGAGAGAGAGAGAGAGATGTCGAAGAGAGAGAGATGTCGAGAGATAGAGATGTCGAGAGAGAAATTTAGAGAGAGAGAGATGTCGAGAGAGAGAGATTTAGAGAGAGAGAGAGAGATGTCGAGAGAGAGATTTAGAGAGAGAGAGAGAGAGATGAGAGAGAGAGATTTAGAGAGAGAGAGAGAGAGATGTCAAGAGAGAGAGATTTAGAGAGAGAGAGAGAGAGAGAGATGTCGAGAGAGAGAGATGTCGAGAGAGAGAGAGAGGTCGCGAGACAGGTCGAGAGAGAGAGAGAGATGTCGAGAGAGAGATGTCGAGAGAGAGAGAGATGTCGAGAGAGAGAGATGTCGAGAGAGAGAGAGATGTCGAGAGAGAGAGATGTCGAGAGAGAGAGAGATGTCGAGAGAGAGAGAGAGAGATGTCGAGAGAGAGAGATGTCGAGAGATAGAGATGTCGAGAGAGAGAAATTTAGAGAGAGAGAGATGTCGAGAGAGAGATTTAGAGAGAGAGAGAGAGATGTCGAGAGAGAGATTTAGAGAGAGAGAGAGAGAGAGATGAGAGAGAGAGATTTAGAGAGAGAGAGAGAGAGATGTCAAGAGAGAGAGATTTAGAGAGAGAGAGAGAGAGAGAGAGATGTCGAGAGAGAGAGATGTCGAGAGAGAGAGATTTAGAGAGAGAGAGATTTAGAGAGAGAGAGATGTCGAGAGAGAGAGATTTAGAGAGATGTCGAGAGAGAGGGATGTGGAGAGAGGGATGTGGAGAGAGGGATGTCGAGAGAGATGAGAGAGAGAGAGATGTCGAGAGAGAGAGAGATGTCGAGAGACAGGTCGAGCGAGAGAGAGATGTCGCGAGAGAGAGAGAGATGTCGCGGAGAGAGAGAGGTCGCGAGAGAGAGAGGTCGCGAGAGAGAGAGGTCGCGAAGAGAGAGAGACGTCGCGAGAGAGAGAGAGAGACGTCGCGAGAGAGAGAGAGAGAGACGTCGCGAGAGAGAGAGAGAGAGACGTCGCGAGAGAGAGAGACATGTCGAGAGAGAGAGACATGTCGAGAGAGAGAGACATGTCGAGAGAGAGAGACAGGTCGAGAGACAGAGAGACAGGTCGAGAGACGTGTCGAGAGAGAGAGAGACGTGTCGAGAGACATGTCGCGAGAGAGAGAGATGTCGCGAGAGAGAGAGATGTCGCGAGAGAGAGAGATGTCGAGAGACATGTCGAGAGACATGTCGAGAGACATGTCGAGAGAGAGAGAGATGTCGAGAGAGAGAGAGGGATGTCGAGAGAGAGAGATGTCGAGAGAGAGGGATGTCGAGAGAGAGAGAGAGGGATGTCGAGAGAGAGAGATGTCGAGAGAGAGAGAGAGAGAGAGAGATGTCGAGAGATTTAGAGAGAGAGATATGTCGAGAGAGAGAGAGAGATGTCGAGAGAGAGATGTCGAGAGATTTAGAGAGAGAGATGTCGAGAGATAGAGATGTCGAGAGAGAGAGATGTCGAGAGAGATGTCGAGAGAAGAGGGATGTCAGAGAGAGAGAGAGAGATGTCGAGAGAGAGAGAGAGAGATGTCGAGAGAGAGAGAGAGAGATGTGGAGAGAGAGAGAGATGTGGAGAGAGATGTGGAGAGAGGGATGTGGAGAGAGGGATGTGGAGAGAGGGATGTCGAGAGAGGGATGTCGAGAGAGGGATGTCGAGAGAGGGATGTCGAGATGAGAGATGAGAGTGAGAGGTGAGAGATGAGAGAGTGAGAGATGAGAGAGAGAGAGATGTCGAGAGAGGGATGTCGAGAGAGGGATGTCGAGAGAGGGATGTCGAGAGAGATGTCGAGATGTCGAGAGAGGGATGTCGAGAGAGAGATGTCGAGAGAGAGAGAGATGTCGAGAGAGAGATGTCGAGAGAGAGAGAGATGTCGAGAGAGAGAGATGTCGAGAGAGAGAGATGTCGAGAGAGATGTCGAGATTGTCGAGAGAGAGAGATGTCGAGAGAGATGTCGAGATGTCGAGAGAGACATGTCGAGAGAGAG
>NW_027447088.1:0-22500 GCF_038048845.1 Mixophyes fleayi | reverse complement strand
GAGATGTCGAGAGAGAGAGAGAGAGAGATGTCGAGAGAGAGAGAGATTTAGAGAGAGAGATGTCGAGAGAGAGAGATGTCGAGAGAGAAAGATGTCGAGAGACAGAGATGAGAGAGAGAGATGTCGAGAGAGAGAGATGTCGAGAGAGAGAGATGTCGAGAGAGAGAGAGATGTCGAGAGAGAGAGAGGTGTCGAGAGAGAGAGGTGTCGAGAGAGAGAGAGATGTCGAGAGAGAGAGGTGTCGAGAGAGAGAGAGAGATGTCGAGAGAGATGTCGAGAGAGAGAGAGATGTCGAGAGAGAGAGAGAGATGTCGAGAGAGAGATGTCGAGAGAGAGAGAGAGATGTCGAGAGAGAGATGTCGAGAGAGAGAGATGTCGAGAGAGAGATGTCGAGAGAGAGAGAGAGAGATGTCGAGAGAGAGATGTCGAGAGAGATGTCGAGAGATGTCGAGAGAGATTTCGAGAGAGAGATGTCGAGAGAGAGAGAGAGATGTCGAGAGAGAGAGAGGTGTCGAGAGAGAGAGAGGTGTCGAGAGAGAGATGTCGAGAGAGAAAGATGTTGAGAGAGAGAGATGTCGAGAGAGAGAGATGTCGAGAGAGAGAGATGTCGAGAGAGAGAGAGATGTCGAGAGAGAGAGAGATGTCGAGAGAGAGAGATGTCGAGAGAGAGAGAGATGTCGAGAGAGAGAGAGATGTCGAGAGAGGTGTCGAGAGAGAGAGAGGTGTCAAGAGAGAGAGAGAGGTGTCAAGAGAGAGAGAAAGAAGAGGTGTCGAGAGAGAGAGATGTCGAGAGAGAGAGAGGTGTCGAGAGAGAGAGAGATGTCGAGAGAGAGAGATTTCGAGAGAGAGATGTCGAGAGAGAGAGAGAGAGATGTCGAGAGAGAGAGAGAGATGTCGAGAGAGAGAGAGAGATGTCGAGAGAGAGATGTCGAGAGAGAGATGTCGAGAGAGAGATGTCGAGAGAGAGATGTCGAGAGAGAGAGAGATGTCGAGAGAGAGATGTCGAGAGAGAGATGTCGAGAGAGAGATGTCGAGAGAGAGATGTCGAGAGAGAGATGTCGAGAGAGAGATGTCGAGAGAGAGAGAGAGAGATGTCGAGAGAGAGATGTCGAGAGAGATGTCGAGAGAGATGTCGAGAGAGAGGGAGAGGTGTCGAGAGAGAGAGAGAGATGTCGAGAGAGATGTCGAGAGAGATGTCGAGAGAGATGTCAAGAGAGATTTCGAGAGAGAGAGAGAGATGTCGAGAGAGAGAGAGAGATGTCGAGAGAGAGAGATGTCGCGAGAGAGAGATGTCTCGAGAGAGAGAGATGTCGAGAGAGATGTCGAGAGAGAGAGGTCGCAAGAGAGAGGTCGCGAGAGAGAGGTCGCGAGAGAGAGGTCGCGAGAGAGAGATAGATGTCGAGAGAGAGAGATGTCGAGAGAGAGAGAGAGAGAGATGTCGAGAGAGAGATTTAGAGAGAGAGATGTCGAGAGAGAGAGAGAGATTTAGAGAGAGAGAGAGAGAGATTTAGAGAGAGAGATGTCGAGAGAGAGAGAGAGATTTAGAGAGAGAGATGTCGAGAGAGATTTAGAGAGAGAGATGTCGAGAGAGAGATGTCGAGAGAGAGATTTAGAGAGAGAGATGTCGAGAGAGAGAGAGATTTAGAGAGAGAGAGAGAGAGATTTAGAGAGAGAGAGAGATGTCGAGAGATGTCGAGAGAAAGATGTCGAGAGAGAGATGTCGAGAGAGAGAGAGATGTCGAGAGAGAGATGTCGAGAGAGAGAGAGAGAGATGTCGAGAGAGAGAGATGTCGAGAGAGAGAGATGTCGAGAGAGAGAGATGTCGAGAGAGAGAGAGAGAGATGTCGAGAGAGAGAGAGAGAGATGTCGAGAGAGAGAGAGAGAGATTTAGAGAGAGAGAGAGAGATGTCGAGAGAGAGAGAGAGATGTCGAGAGAGAGAGAGAGATGTCGAGAGAGAGAGATGTTGAGAGAGAGAGATGTCGAGAGAGAGAGAGATTTAGAGAGAGAGATGTCGAGAGAGAGAGAGATTTAGAGAGAGATGTCGAGAGAGAGAGAGAGAGAGATTTAGAGAGAGAAAGATTTAGAGAGAGAAAGATGTCGAGAGAGAGAGATTTAGAGAGAGATGTCGAGAGAGAGAGAGAGATTTAGAGAGAGAGAGAGAGAGAGAGAGAGAGAGATGTCGAGAGAGAGAGAGAGATGAGAGAGAGATTTAGAGAGAGAGAGAGAGATTTAGAGAGAGATTTAGAGAGAGATGTCGAGAGAGAGATGTCGAGAGAGAGAGAGAGTTGTCGAGAGAGAGAGAGAGATGTCGAGAGAGAGAGATGTCGAGAGAGAGAGATGTCGAGAGAGAGAGAGATGTCGAGAGAGAGAGAGAGATGTCGAGAGAGAGATAGATTTAGAGAGAGAGATGTCAAGAGAGAGAGAGAGAGATTTAGAGAGAGATGTCGAGAGAGAGAGAGATTTAGAGAGAGATGTTGAGAGAGAGAGAGAGATGTCGAGAGAGAGAGATGTCGAGAGAGAGAGAGATTTAGAGAGAGAGAGATGTCGAGAGAGAGAGAGAGATTTAGAGAGAGAGAGATGTCGAGAGAGAGAGAGAGATTTAGAGAGAGAGATTTAGAGAGAGAGATTTAGAGAGAGAGAGAGAGATTTAGAGAGAGAGATGTCGAGAGAGAGAGAGATGTCGAAAGAGAGAGATGTCGAGAGAGAGAGATGTCGAGAGAGAGAGATGTCGAGAGAGAGAGAGAGATGTCGAGAGAGAGAGAGATGTCGAGAGAGAGAGAGATGTCGAGAGAGAGAGAGAGATGTCGAGAGAGAGAGAGATGTCGAGAGAGAGATGTCGAGAGAGAGAGAGATTTAGAGAGAGATGTCGAGAGAGAGAGAGAGAGATTTAGAGAGAGATGTCGAGAGAGAGAGATGTCGAGAGAGAGAGAGATTTAGAGAGAGAGAGAGAGAGATTTAGAGAGAGAGATGTCGAGAGAGAGAGAGAGATTTAGAGAGAGAGAGAGAGAGATTTAGATAGAGAGAGATTTAGAGAGAGAGATGTCGAGAGAGATGAGAGAGAGAGAGAGAGATGTCGAGAGAGAGAGATGTCGAGAGAGAGAGAGAGAGAGAGAGAGAGAGATGTCGAGAGAGAGATGTCGAGAGAGAGAGAGAGATGTCGAGGAGGAGAGAGAGATGTCGAGAGAGAGAGAGAGATGTCGAGAGAGAGAGAGATTTAGAGAGAGAGGTGTCGAGAGAGAGAGCGAGATGTCGAGAGAGAGAGATGTCGAGAGAGAGATGTCGAGAGCGAGATGTCGAGAGAGAGAGATGACGAGAGAGAGATGTCGAGAGAGAGAGAGAGATGTCGAGAGAGAGATTTAGAGAGAGAGAATGTCGAGAGAGAGAGATGTCGAGAGAGAGATGTCGAGAGAGAAAGATGTTGAGAGAGAGAGATGTCGTGAGAGAGATGTCGAGAGAGAGAGATGTCGAGAGAGATGTAGAGAGAGATGTCGAGAGAGATGTCGAGAGAGAGAGAGATGTCGAGAGAGAGAGAGAGATGTAGACAGAGATGTAGACAGAGATGTAGAGAGAGAGAGAGAGATTTCGAGAGAGAGATTTCGAGAGAGAGAGATTTCGAGAGAGAGAGAGTTGTCGAGAGAGATTTCGAGAGAGAGAGAGAGATGTCGAGAGAGAGAGAGATGTCGAGAGAGAGAGAGATGTCGAGAGAGATTTCGAGAGAGAGAGATTTCGAGAGAGATTTCGAGAGAGAGATTTCGGGAGAGAGAGAGATGTAGACAGAGATGTAGACAGAGATGTAGACAGATGTCGATGAGAGAGAGATGTCGAGAGAGAGAGAGATGTCGAGAGAGATTTCGAGCGAGAGAGAGAGAGAGATGTCGAGAGAGAGAGAGAGAGATGTCGAGAGAGATTTCGAGAGAGAGAGAGATTTCGAAAGAGAGAGATTTCGAGAGAGAGAGATTTCGAGAGAGATTTGGAGAGAGAGAGATGTAGACAGAGATGTAGACAGAGATGTAGACAGAGATGTAGACAGAGATGTAGTCAGAGATGTCGAGAGAGAGAGATGTCGAGAGAGAGAGATGTCGAGAGAGAGAGATGAGAGAGAGAGAGATGTCGAGAGAGAGATGTCGAGAGAGATTTAGAGAGAGAGAGATGTCGAGAGAGAGAGATGTAGACAGAGATGTAGACAGAGATGTAGACAGAGATGTCGAGAGAGAGAGATGTCGAGAGAGAGAGATGTCGAGAGAGAGAGATGTCGAGAGAGAGATGTCGAGAGAGATGTCGAGAGAGATTTAGAGAGAGATGTCGGGAGAGAGTGAGATGTCGGGAGAGAGATGTCGAGAGAGATGTCGAGAGAGATGTCGAGAGAGATTTAGAGAGAGATGGATGTCGAGAGAGATGGATGTCGAGAGAGAGAGAGAGATGTCGAGAGAGAGAGAGATGTCGAGAGAGAGAGAGGTAGAGAGAGGGAGAGGTCGAGAGAGGGAGAGGTCGAGAGAGAGGTCGTGAGAGAGGTCGAGAGAGATGTCGAGAGAGAGAGAGAGATGTAGAGATGTCGAGAGAGAGATGTCGAGAGAGAGAGGTCGAGAGATGTAGAGAGAGAGAGATGTAGAGAGAGAGAGAGATGTAGAGAGAGAGAGAGAGAGAGGTCAAGAGAGATGTAGAGAGAGAGAGATATAGAGAGAGAGAGAGAGGTCGAGAGAGAGAGGTCGAGAGAGAGAGGTAGAGAGAGATGTGTAGAGATGTAGAGAGAGAGAGATGTCGAGAGAGAGGTCGAGAGAGAGAGAGATTTAGAGAGAGAGAGAGATTTAGAGAGAGAGAGAGATTTAGAGAGAGAGAGAGAGAGGTCGAGAGAGAGAGAGAGATGTCGAGAGAGAGAGATGTCGAGAGAGAGAGAGAGAGATGTCGAGAGAGAGAGAGAGATGTCGAGAGAGAGAGATTTAGAGAGAGATGTCGAGAGAGAGAGAGATTTAGAGAGATGTCAAGAGAGAGAGAGAGATGTCGAGAGAGAGAGAGAGATGTCGAGAGAGAGAGATGTTGAGAGAGAGAGATGTCGAGAGAGAGAGAGAGAGATTTAGAGAGAGAGATGTCGAGAGAGAGAGAGAGATTTAGAGAGAGATGTCGAGAGAGAGAGAGAGAGAGATTTAGAGAGAGAAACATTTAGAGAGAGAGAGATTTAGAGAGAGATGTCGAGAGAGAGAGAGAGATTTAGAGAGAGATGTCGAGAGAGAGAGAGAGAGATTTAGAGAGAGAGATTTAGAGAGAGAGAGAGAGAGAGAGATGTCGAGAGAGAGAGAGAGATGAGAGAGAGATTTAGAGAGAGAGAGATGTCG
Source organism: Mixophyes fleayi (assembly GCF_038048845.1). Lineage (NCBI taxonomy): Eukaryota > Metazoa > Chordata > Amphibia > Anura > Limnodynastidae > Mixophyes > Mixophyes fleayi. The sequence goes on along the minus strand of NW_027447088.1, from coordinate 17,169 downwards.
AGAGAGAGAGAGAGAGAGATTTAGAGAGAGATGTCGAGAGAGAGATGTCGAGAGAGAGAGAGAGAGAGTTGTCGAGAGAGAGAGAGAGAGAGATGTCGAGAGAGAGAGATGTCGAGAGAGAGAGATGTCGAGAGAGAGAGAGATGTCGAGAGAGAGAGAGAGATGTCAAGAGAGAGATAGATTTAGAGAGAGAGATGTCAAGAGAGAGAGAGAGAGATTTAGAGAGAGATGTCGAGAGAGAGAGAGATTTAGAGAGAGATGTTGAGAGAGAGAGAGAGATGTCGAGAGAGAGAGAGAGAGAGATGTCGAGAGAGAGAGAGATGTCGAGAGAGAGAGAGATTTAGAGAGAGAGAGAGATGTCGAGAGAGAGAGAGAGATTTAGAGAGAGAGAGAGAGAGATTTAGAGAGAGAGATTTAGAGAGAGAGATTTAGAGAGAGAGAGAGAGATTTAGAGAGAGAGATGTCGAGAGAGAGAGAGATGTCGAGAGAGAGAGATGTCGAGAGAGAGTGATGTCGAGAGAGAGATGTCGAGAGAGAGAGAGAGATGTCGAGAGAGAGAGAGATGTCGAGAGAGAGAGAGATGTCGAGAGAGAGAGAGAGATGTCGAGAGAGAGAGAGAGAGATGTCGAGAGAGAGAGAGATGTCGAGAGAGAGATGTCGAGAGAGAGAGAGATTTAGAGAGAGATGTCGAGAGAGAGAGAGAGAGATTTAGAGAGAGATGTCGAGAGAGAGAGATGTCGAGAGAGAGAGAGATTTAGAGAGAGAGAGAGAGAGATTTAGAGAGAGAGATGTCGAGAGAGAGAGAGAGAGATTTAGAGAGAGAGAGAGAGAGATGTCGAGAGAGAGAGATGTCGAGAGAGAGAGAGAGAGATGTCGAGAGAGAGAGATGTCGAGAGAGAGAGAGAGATGTCGAGAGAGAGAGAGATGTCGAGAGAGAGAGAGAGATGTCGAGAGAGAGAGAGATTTAGAGAGAGAGGTGTCGAGAGAGAGAGAGGTGTCGAGAGAGAGAGATGTCGAGAGAGAGATGTCGAGAGAGAGATGTCGAGAGAGAGAGAGAGATGTCGAGAGAGAGATTTAGAGAGAGAGATGTCGAGAGAGAGATGTCGAGAGAGAGATGTCGAGAGAGAAAGATGTCGAGAGAGAGAGATGAGAGAGAGAGATGTCGAGAGAGAGAGATGTCGAGAGAGATGTAGAGAGAGATGTCGAGAGAGATGTCGAGAGAGAGAGAGATGTCGAGAGAGAGAGAGATGTAGACAGAGATGTAGACAGAGATGTAGAGAGAGAGATTTTGAGAGAGAGATTTCGAGAGAGAGAGATTTCGAGAGAGAGAGAGTTGTCGAGAGAGATTTCGAGAGAGAGAGAGAGATGTCGAGAGAGATTTCGAGAGAGAGAGATTTCGAGAGAGATTTCGGGAGAGAGAGAGATGTAGACAGAGATGTAGACAGAGATGTCGAGAGAGAGAGATGTCGAGAGAGAGAGAGATGTCGAGAGAGATTTCGAGAGAGAGAGAGAGAGAGATGTCGAGAGAGAGAGAGAGAGATGTCGAGAGAGATTTCGAGAGAGAGAGAGATTTCGAAAGAGAGAGATTTCGAGAGAGAGAGATTTCGAGAGAGATTTGGAGAGAGAGAGATGTAGACAGAGATGTAGACAGAGATGTAGTCAGAGATGTCGAGAGAGAGAGATGTCGAGAGAGAGAGATGTCGAGAGAGAGAGATGTCGAGAGAGAGATGTCGAGAGAGAGATGTCGAGAGAGATTTAGAGAGAGAGAGATGACGAGAGAGAGAGATGTAGACAGAGATGTAGACAGAGATGTCGAGAGAGAGAGATGTCGAGAGAGAGAGATGTCGAGAGAGAGAGATGTCGAGAGAGAGATGTCGAGAGAGATGTCGAGAGAGATTTAGAGAGAGATGTCGGGAGAGAGTGAGATGTCGGGAGAGAGATGTCGAGAGAGATGTCGAGAGAGATGTCGAGAGAGATTTAGAGAGAGATGGATGTCGAGAGAGATGGATGTCGAGAGAGAGAGAGAGATGTCGAGAGAGAGAGAGATGTCGAGAGAGAGAGAGGTAGAGAGAGAGAGAGGTCGAGAGAGGGAGAGGTCGAGAGAGGGAGAGGTCGAGAGAGAGGTCGTGAGAGAGGTCGAGAGAGATGTCGAGAGAGAGAGAGAGATGTAGAGATGTCGAGAGAGAGATGTCGAGAGAGAGAGGTCGAGAGAGAGAGGTCGAGAGATGTAGAGAGAGAGAGATGTAGAGAGAGAGAGAGATGTAGAGAGAGAGAGAGAGAGAGGTCAAAAGAGGTGTAGAGAGAGAGAGATATAGAGAGAGAGAGAGAGGTCGAGAGAGAGAGGTCGAGAGAGAGAGGTAGAGAGAGATGTGTAGAGATGTAGAGAGAGAGAGATGTCGAGAGAGAGGTCGAGAGAGAGAGAGATTTAGAGAGAGAGAGAGATTTAGAGAGAGAGAGAGAGAGGTCGAGAGAGAGAGAGAGATGTCGAGAGAGAGATGTCGAGAGAGAGAGATGTCGAGAGAGAGAGATGTCGAGAGAGAGAGAGAGAGATGTCGAGAGAGAGAGAGAGATGTCGAGAGAGAGAGAGAGAGATTTAGAGAGAGATGTCGAGAGAGAGAGAGATTTAGAGAGATGTCAAGAGAGAGAGAGAGATGTCGAGAGAGAGAGAGAGATGTCGAGAGAGAGAGATGTTGAGAGAGAGAGATGTCGAGAGAGAGAGAGAGAGATTTAGAGAGAGAGATGTCGAGAGAGAGAGAGAGATTTAGAGAGAGATGTCGAGAGAGAGAGAGAGAGAGATTTAGAGAGAGATGTCGAGAGAGAGAGAGAGATTTAGAGAGAGATGTCGAGAGAGAGAGAGAGAGAGATTTAGAGAGAGAGATTTAGAGAGAGAGAGAGAGATGTCGAGAGAGAGAGAGAGATGAGAGAGAGATTTAGAGAGAGAGAGATGTCGAGAGAGAGAGAGAGAGAGATTTAGAGAGAGATTTAGAGAGAGATGTCGAGAGAGAGATGTCGAGAGAGAGAGAGAGAGAGTTGTCGAGAGAGAGAGAGAGAGATGTCGAGAGAGAGAGATGTCGAGAGAGAGAGAGATGTCGAGAGAGAGAGAGAGATGTCGAGAGAGAGATAGATTTAGAGAGAGAGATGTCAAGAGAGAGAGAGAGATTTAGAGAGAGATGTCGAGAGAGAGAGAGATTTAGAGAGAGATGTTGAGAGAGAGAGAGAGATGTCGAGAGAGAGAGAGAGATGTCGAGAGAGAGAGAGATGTCGAGAGAGAGAGAGATTTAGAGAGAGAGAGATGTCGAGAGAGAGAGAGAGATTTAGAGAGAGAGAGAGATGTCGAGAGAGAGAGAGAGAGATTTAGAGAGATTTAGAGAGAGAGATTTAGAGAGAGAGAGAGAGATTTAGAGAGAGAGATGTCGAGAGAGAGAGAGATGTCGAAAGAGAGAGATGTCGAGAGAGAGATGTCGAGAGAGAGAGATGTCGAGAGAGAGAGAGAGATGTCGAGAGAGAGAGAGATGTCGAGAGAGAGAGAGAGATGTCGAGAGAGAGAGAGAGAGAGATGTCGAGAGAGAGAGAGATGTCGAGAGAGAGATGTCGAGAGAGAGAGAGATTTAGAGAGAGATGTCGAGAGAGAGAGAGAGAGATTTAGAGAGAGATGTCGAGAGAGAGAGATGTCGAGAGAGAGAGAGATTTAGAGAGAGAGAGAGAGAGATTTAGAGAGAGAGATGTCGAGAGAGAGAGAGAGAGAGATTTAGAGAGAGAGAGAGAGAGATTTAGAGAGAGAGATGTCGAGAGAGAGAGAGAGAGAGAGATGTCGAGAGAGAGAGAGAGAGAGATGTCGAGAGAGAGAGAGAGATGTCGAGAGAGAGAGAGATGTCGAGAGAGAGAGAGAGATGTCGAGAGAGAGAGAGATTTAGAGAGAGAGGTGTCGAGAGAGAGAGAGGTGTCGAGAGAGATGTCGAGAGAGAGAGATGTCGAGAGAGAGATGTCGAGAGAGAGAGATGTCGAGAGAGAGATGTCGAGAGAGAGAGAGAGATGTCGAGAGAGAGATTTAGAGAGAGAGATGTCGAGAGAGAGAGATGTCGAGAGAGAAAGATGTCGAGAGAGAGAGATGTCGAGAGAGATGTAGAGAGAGATGTCGAGAGAGATGTCGAGAGAGAGAGAGATGTCGAGAGAGAGAGAGATGTAGACAGAGATGTAGACAGAGATGTAGAGAGAGAGAGAGAGATTTCGAGAGAGAGATTTCGAGAGAGAGAGATTTCGAGAGAGAGAGAGTTGTCGAGAGAGATTTCGAGAGAGAGAGAGAGATGTCGAGAGAGAGAGAGATGTCGAGAGAGATTTCGAGAGAGAGATTTCGAGAGAGATTTCGAGAGAGATTTCGGGAGAGAGAGAGATGTAGACAGAGATGTAGACAGAGATGTAGACAGAGATGTCGAGAGAGAGAGATGTCGAGAGAGATTTCGAGAGAGAGAGAGAGAGAGATGTCGAGAGAGAGAGAGAGAGATGTCGAGAGAGATTTTGAGAGAGAGAGAGATTTCGAAAGAGAGAGATTTCGAGAGAGAGAGATTTCGAGAGAGATTTGGAGAGAGAGAGATGTAGACAGAGATGTAGACAGAGATGTAGACAGAGATGTAGACAGAGATGTAGACAGAGATGTAGTCAGAGATGTCGAGAGAGAGAGATGTCGAGAGAGAGAGATGTCGAGAGAGAGAGATGAGAGAGAGAGAGATGTCGAGAGAGAGATGTCGAGAGAGATGTCGAGAGAGAGATTTAGAGAGAGAGAGATGTCGAGAGAGAGAGATGTAGACAGAGATGTAGACAGAGATGTAGACAGAGATGTAGACAGAGATGTCGAGAGAGAGAGATGTCGAGAGAGAGAGATGTCGAGAGAGAGATGTCGAGAGAGAGATGTCGAGAGAGATGTCGAGAGAGATTTAGAGAGAGATGTCGGGAGAGAGTGAGATGTCGGGAGAGAGATGTCGAGAGAGATGTCGAGAGAGATGTCGAGAGAGATTTAGAGAGAGATGGATGTCGAGAGAGATGGATGTCGAGAGAGAGAGAGATGTCGAGAGAGAGAGAGATGTCGAGAGAGAGAGAGGTAGAGAGAGAGAGAGGTCGAGAGAGGGAGAGGTCGAGAGAGGGAGAGGTCGAGAGAGAGGTCGTGAGAGAGGTCGAGAGAGATGTCGAGAGAGAGAGAGAGATGTAGAGATGTCGAGAGAGAGAGGTCGAGAGAGAGAGGTCGAGAGATGTAGAGAGAGAGAGATGTAGAGAGAGAGAGAGATGTAGAGAGAGAGAGAGAGAGAGAGGTCAAGAGAGATGTAGAGAGAGAGAGAGAGGTCGAGAGAGAGAGGTCGAGAGAGAGAGGTAGAGAGAGATGTGTAGAGATGTAGAGAGAGAGAGATGTCGAGAGAGAGGTCGAGAGAGATTTAGAGAGAGAGAGAGATTTAGAGAGAGAGAGAGATTTAGAGAGAGAGAGAGAGAGAGAGATGTCGAGAGAGAGATGTCGAGAGAGAGAGATGTCGAGAGAGAGAGATGTCGAGAGAGAGATGTCGAGAGAGAGATGTCGAGAGAGAGATGTCAAGAGAGATTTAGAGAGAGAGATGTCGAGAGAGATTTAGAGAGAGAGAGATGTCGAGAGATGTCGAGAGAGATTTAGAAAGCGAGAGATGTCGAGATAGAGAGATTTGGAGAGAGAGAGATGTCGAGAGAGATTTAGAGAGAGAGAGATGTCGAGAGAGATTTAGAAAGCGAGAGATGTCGAGAGAGAGAGAGAGATGTCGAGAGAGATTTAGAAAGCGAGAGATGTCGAGAGAGAGAGAGAGATGTCGAGGTCGAGAGAGAGATGTCGAGAGAGAGATGTCGAGGTCGAGAGAGAGATGTCGAGGTCGAGAGAGAGATGTCGAGAGAGAGAGATGTAGAGAGAGAGAGATGTAGAGAGAGAGAGATGTAGAGAGAGAGAGAGATGTAGAGAGCGAGCTGTAGAGAGCGAGCTATAGAGAGAGGGAGATCGAGCTTGAGAGCGAGCTTTAGAGCGAGAGCGAGCTATAGAGAGCGAGAGCGAGCTATAGAGAGCGAGAGAGAGCTATAGAGATCGAGAGCGAGCTATAGAGAGCGAGAGAGAGCTATAGAGATCGAGCTAGAGAGAGCGAGAGAGCGAGCTATAGAGAGAGCGAGCTATAGAGAGAGAGAGAGCTATAGAGAGAGAGAGAGAGCGAGCTATAGAGAGAGAGAGAGCGAGCTATAGAGAGAGAGAGAGAGAGAGCGAGCTATAGAGAGAGAGAGAGAGAGCGAGCTATAGAGAGAGAGAGAGAGAGAGAGAGAGAGAGAGAGAGAGAGCGAGCTAGAGAGAGAGAGAGAGAGAGAGCGAGCTAGAGAGAGAGAGAGCGAGCTAGAGAGAGCGAGAGAGAGAGAGAGAGAGAGAGCAAGCTAGAGAGAGCGAGCGAGCTATAGAGAGAGAGAGAGCGAGCTAGAGAGAGAGAGAGAGCGAGCTAGAGAGAGAGAGAGAGCGAGCTAGAGAGAGAGAGAGAGCGAGCTAGAGAGAGAGAGAGAGCGAGCTAGAGAGAGAGAGCTAGAGAGAGAGAGAGCGAGCTAGAGAGAGAGAGAGCGAGCTAGAGAGAGAGAGCGAGCTAGAGAGAGCGAGAGAGAGAGAGAGCTAGAGAGAGAGAGAGCTATAGAGAGCTATAGAGAGCTATAGAGAGAGAGAGAGAGCTATAGAGAGAGAGAGAGAGCTATAGAGAGAGCGAGCTATAGAGAGAGAGCGAGCTATAGAGAGAGAGCGCGAGCTATAGAGAGAGAGAGCGAGCTATAGAGAGAGAGAGAGAGAGCTATAGAGAGAGAGAGCGAGCTATAGAGAGAGAGAGAGCGAGCTATAGAGAGAGAAAGCGAGCTATAGAGAGAGAGAGAGCGAGCTATAGAGAGAGAGAGAGCGAGCTATAGAGAGAGAGCGAGCTATAGAGAGAGAGAGCGAGCTATAGAGAGAGAGAGAGCGAGCTATAGAGAGAGAGCGAGCTATAGAGAGAGAGAGAGAGAGCTATAGAGAGAGAGAGAGCGAGCTATAGAGAGAGAGAGAGAGAGCGAGCTATAGAGAGAGAGAGAGAGCGAGCTATAGAGAGAGAGAGAGAGCGAGCTATAGAGAGAGAGAGAGAGCGAGCTATAGAGAGAGAGAGAGCGAGCTATAGAGAGAGAGAGAGCGAGCTATAGAGAGAGAGAGAGAGCTATAGAGAGAGAGAGAGAGCTATAGAGAGAGAGAGCTATAGAGAGAGAGAGAGCGAGCTAGAGAGAGAGAGAGAGCGAGCTAGAGAGAGAGCGAGAGAGAGAGAGAGAGCGCGAGCTAGAGAGAGAAAGAGAGCGCTCTAGAGAGAGAGCGCGAGCTAGAGAGAGAGAGAGAGAGCGCGAGCTAGAGAGAGAGAGAGAGCGCTAGAGAGAGAGAGAGCGAGCTAGAGAGAGAGAGAGCGAGCTAGAGAGAGAGAGAGAGCGAGCTAGAGAGAGAGAGAGCGAGAGAGAGAGAGAGCGAGCTAGAGAAAGAGAGAGAGAGCGCGAGCTAGAGAGAGAGCGCGAGCTAGAGAGAGAGAGAGCTATAGAGAGAGCTATAGAGCTAGAGAGAGAGCTATAGAGAGAGAGAGAGCTATAGAGAGAGAGAGAGAGAGCTATAGAGAGCGAGCTATAGAGAGAGAGAGAGAGCTATAGAGAGAGAGAGCTATATAGAGAGAGAGAGAGCTATAGAGAGAGAGAGCTATAGAGAGAGAGAGCTATAGAGAGAGAGAGCTATAGAGAGAGAGAGAGAGAGCTATAGAGAGAGAGAGAGAGTGCTATAGAGAGAGAGAGTGCTATGGAGAGAGAAAGAGAGAGTGCTATAGAGAGAGTGCTATAGAGAGAGTGCTATAGAGAGAGTGCGTGCTATAGAGAGAGAGAATGCTATAGAGAGAGAGTGCTAGAGAGAGAGAGAGAGAGTGCTAGAGAGAGAGAGAGAGTGCTAGAGAGAGAGTGCTATAGAGAGAGAGCTATAGAGGGAGAGAGAGTGCTATAGAGGGAGAGAGAGTGCTATAGAGGGAGAGAGAGTGCTATAGAGGGAGTGCTATAGAGGGAGTGCTATAGAGAGAGTGCTATAGAGAGAGTGCTATAGAGAGAGTGCTAGAGAGAGAGTGCTAGAGAGGGAGAGAGAGTGCTAGAGAGGGAGCTATAGAGAGAGAGAGGGAGCTATAGAGAGAGAGAGGGAGCTATAGAGAGAGAGAGGGAGCTATAGAGAGAGAGGGAGCTATAGAGAGGGAGCTATAGAGAGAGGGAGTTATAGAGAGAGGGAGCTATAGAGAGAGCTAGCTATAGAGAGCTAGCTATAGAGAGCTAGCTATAGAGAGCTAGCTATAGAGAGAGAGCGAGCGAGCTAGAGAGAGAGCGAGCGAGCTAGAGAGCGAGCGAGCGCGCTAGAGAGAGAGAGAGAGCTAGAGAGAGAGCTATAGAGAGAGAGCTATAGAGAGAGAGAGAGAGAGAGAGAGAGAGCTATAGAGAGCTATAGAGAGAGAGAGAGCAAGCTATAGAGAGAGAGAGAGAGAGCTATAGAGAGAGAGCTATAGAGAGAGAGAGAGCTATAGAGAGAGAGAGAGCTATAGAGAGAGAGAGAGAGAGCGAGCTGTAGAGAGAGAGAGAGAGAGCTGTAGAGAGAGAGAGAGCGAGCTGTAGAGAGAGAGAGAGCGAGCTGTAGAGAGAGAGAGAGAGCGAGCTGTAGAGAGAGAGAGAGCGAGCTGTAGAGAGAGAGAGAGCGAGCTGTAGAGAGAGAGAGAGCGAGCTGTAGAGAGAGAGAGAGCGAGCTGTAGAGAGAGAGAGAGCGAGCTGTAGAGAGAGAGAGCGAGCTGTAGAGAGAGAGAGAGCTAGAGAGAGAGAGAGCGAGCTAGAGAGAGAGAGCGAGCTAGAGAGAGAGAGAGCGAGCTAGAGAGAGAGAGAGCAATAGAGAGAGAGCGAGCTATAGAGAGAGAGAGCGAGCTATAGAGAGAGAGAGCGAGCTATAGAGAGAGAGAGCGAGCTATAGAGAGAGAGAGCGAGCTATAGAGAGAGAGAGCGAGCTATAGAGAGAGAGAGCGAGCTATAGAGAGAGAGAGCGAGCTATAGAGAGAGAGCGAGGAGCGAGCTATAGAGAGAGAGAGCGAGCTATAGAGAGAGAGAGCGAGCTATAGAGAGAGAGCGAGCTATAGAGAGAGAGCGAGCTATAGAGAGAGAGGGAGCTATAGAGAGAGGGAGCTATAGAGGGAGCTATAGAGAGAGCTGTAGAGAGAGCGAGCTGTAGAGAGAGCGAGAGAGCTATAGAGCGAGCGAGCTATAGAGCGAGCGAGCTAGAGAGAGCTATAGAGAGAGAGCGCGAGCGAGCTATAGCTCTCTCTCTATAGCTCTCTCTCTATAGAGAGATATATATAGAGAGAGCGAGAGAGCGAGAGCGAGAGAGCGAGAGCTATATAGAGAGCGAGAGCTATAGAGAGCTATAGATATATATATATAGAGAGATAGAGCTATAGAGAGAGAGCGAGAGAGAGAGCTATAGAGAGAGAGCGCGAACGAGCTATAGAGAAAGATATATATATATATATAGAGAGAGCTAGAAAGCGAGCGAGAGAGAGAGCTATAGAGAGCGAGAGAGCTATAGAGAGAGAGAGCTATAGAGCTATAGAGAGAGAGCTATAGAGAGCCATAGAGCTATAGAGAGAGATAGAGCTATAGAGAGAGATAGAGCTATAGAGAGAGAGAGCTATAGAGAGAGAGAGCTATAGAGAGAGAGAGCTATAGAGAGAGAGAGAGCTATAGAGAGAGAGAGAGCTATAGAGAGAGAGAGCTATAGAGAGAGAGAGAGCTATAGAGAGAGAGAGAGCTATAGAGAGAGAGAGAGCTATAGAGAGAGAGAGAGAGAGCTATAGAGAGAGAGAGAGCTATAGAGAGAGAGAGAGCTATAGAGAGAGAGAGAAAGCTATAGAGAAAGAGAGAGAGAGAGCTATAGAGAAAGAGAGCTATAGAGAGAGAGCTATAGAGAGAGAGAGCGAGCTATAGAGAGAGAGAGAGAGAGCGAGCTATAGAGAGAGAGAGAGAGCGAGCTATAGAGAGAGAGAGCGAGCGAGCTATAGAGAGAGAGAGCGAGCGAGCTATAGAGCGAGCGAGCTATAGAGCGAGCGAGCTAGAGAGAGCTATAGAGAGAGAGCGCGAGCGAGCTATAGCTCTCTCTCTATAGCTCTCTCTCTATAGAGATATATATATAGAGAGAGCGAGAGCGAGAGAGCGAGAGCTATATAGAGAGCGAGAGCTATAGAGAGCTATAGATATATATATAGAGAGATAGAGCTATAAAGAGAGAGCGAGAGAGAGAGAGCGCGAACGAGCTATAGAGAGAGATATATATAGAGAGAGAGAGCTAGAGAGCGAGCGAGAGAGAGAGAGCTATAGAGAGCGAGAGAGCTATAGAGAGAGAGAGAGAGCTATAGAGCTATAGAGAGAGAGCTATAGAGAGAGATAGAGCTATAGAGAGAGATAGAGCTATAGAGAGAGAGAGAGAGCTATAGAGAGAGAGCTATAGAGAGAGAGAGCTATAGAGAGAGAGAGCTATAGAGAGAGAGAGAGCTATAGAGAGAGATAGAGCTATAGAGAGATAGAGCTATAGAGAGAGAGAGCTATAGAGAGAGAGAGCTATAGAGAGAGAGAGAGAGAGCTATAGAGAGAGAGAAAGCTATAGAGAAAGAGAGAGAGAGCTATAGAGAGAGAGAGCTATAGAGAGAGAGAGAGAGCGAGCTATAGAGAGAGAGAGAGCGAGCTATAGAGAGAGAGAGAGAACGAGCTATAGAGAGAGCTATAGAGAGAGAGAGCGAGCTATAGAGAGAGAGAGAGAGAGAGCTATAGAGAGCGAGAGAGAGAGCTATAGAGAGAGAGAGCTATAGAGAAAAAGAGAGAGAGAGCTATAAAGAGAGAGAGCTAGAGAGAAAGAGCGAGCTATAGAGAGAGAGCGAGAGCTAGAGAGCTATAGAGCGAGAGAGAGAGCTATAGAGCGCGAGAGAGAGCTATAGAGCGAGAGAGAGCTATAGAGCGAGAGAGAGAGCTATAGAGCGAGAGAGAGAGCTATAGAGAGCTATAGAGAGAGAGCTATAGAGCTATAGAGAGAGCTATAGAGCTATAGAGAGAGAGCTATAGAGAGAGAGAGAGAGCTATAGAGAGTGAGAGCTATAGAGAGAGAGAGCTATAGAGAGAGAGCGCGCTATAGAGAGAGAGAGAGAGCTATAGAGAGAGCTATAGAGAGAGAGAGAGCTATAGAGAGAGCTGTAGAGAGAGAGCTGTAGAGAGCGAGTTGTAGAGAGAGCGAGCTGTAGAAAAAGCGAGCTGTAGAGAGAGAGAGAGCGAGCTGTAGAGAGAGAGCGAGCTGAGAGAGAGAGCGAGCGAGAGAGAGCTATAGAGAGAGCGAGAGAGAGCTATAGAGAGAGCGAGAGCTATAGAGAGAGCGAGAGCTATAGAGTGAGAGAGAGAGAGCGAGCTATAGAGAGAGAGAGAGCTAGAGAGAGAGAGCGCTAGAGAGAGAGAGAGAGCTATAGAGAGAGAGAGCTATAGAGAGAGAGCGCTAGAGAGAGAGCTATAGAGAAAGAGAGAGCGCTAGAGAGAGAGAGCGAGCTATAGAGAGAGAGAGAGAGCGCGAACTATAGAGAGAGAGCGCGAGCTATAGAGAGAGAGAGCGAGCTATAGAGAGAGCGAGCTATAGAGAAAGAGAGAGAGCGCTATAGAGAGAGAGCGCTATAGAGAGCGCTATAGAGAGAGCGAGCGCTAGAGAGCGAGCGCTAGAGAAAGAGCGCGAGAGCTATAGAAAGCGAGAGCTATAGAGAGCGAGAGCTATAGAGAGCGAGAGCTATAGAGAGAGAGAGAGCTATAGAGAGCGCGAGAGAGCTATAGAGATATATATATATATATAGAGCGAGAGCTAGAGAGAGCGAGAGCTAGAGAGAAAGAGAGAGAGCTAGAGAGCGAGAGCTAGAGAGAGAGCGAGAGCTAGAGAGAGCGAGAGCTAGAGAGAGCGAGCGAGCTGTAGAGAGAGAGCGAGCGAGCTGTAGAGAGCGAACTGTAGAGAGAGAGCGAGCGAGCTGTAGAGAGCGAGCGAGCTGTAGAGAGAGCGAGCGAGCTGTAGAGAGAGCGAGCGAGCTGTAGAGAGAGAGCGAGCGAGCTGTAGAGAGAGAGCGAGCGAGCTGTAGAGAGAGAGCGAGCGAGCTGTAGAGAGAGCGAGCTGTGTAGAGAGAGAGCGAGCTATAGAGCGAGCGAGCTATAGAGCGAGAGAGAGAGCGAGCTATAGAGAGAGAGATAGAGAGAGAGCGCGAGCTATAGAGAGAGAGAGCTATAGAGAGCTATAGAGAGAGAGCGAGAGCTAGAGAGAGAGAGAGAGCGAGAGCTAGAGAGAGAGAGCGAGCGAGCTGTAGAGAGAGGAGCGAGCGAGCTGTAGAGAGAGCGAGCGAGCTGTAGAGAGAGAGCGAGCGAGCTGTAGAGAGAGAGCGAGCGAGCTGTAGAGAGAGAGAGCGAGCGAGCTGTAGAGGAGAGAGAGTGAGCGAGCTGTAGAGAGAGCGAGCGAGCTGTAGAGAGAGAGCGAGCGAGCTGTAGAGAGAGAGCGAGCGAGCTGTAGAGAGAGAGCGAGCGAGCTATAGAGAGAGCGAGCGAGCTATAGAGAGAGCGAGCTATAGAGCGAGAGAGAGAGCGAGCTATAGAGCGAGAGAGAGAGCGAGAGAGCGAGCTAGAGAGAGAGAGCGAGCTAGAGAGAGAGCGAGCTAGAGAGAGAGAGAGAGCGAGCTAGAGAGAGAGAGAGCGAGCTAGAGAGAGAGAGAGCGAGCTAGAGAGAGAGAGCGAGCTAGAGAGAGAGAGAGAGCGAGCGAGCTATAGAGAGAGCGAGCGAGCTATAGAGAGAGAGCGAGAGAGAGCGAGCGAGCTATAGAGAGAGAGAGAGAGCTATAGGAGAGAGAGAGAGAGCGAGCGAGCTATAGAGAGAGAGAGCGAGCGAGCTATAGAGAGAGCGAGCGAGCTGTAGAGAGCGAGCAAGCTGTAGAGAGCGAGCGAGCTTTAGAGAGAGAGCGAGAGCTGTAGAGAGAGCGAGCGAGAGCTGTAGAGAGAGAGAGCGAGAGCTGTAGAGAGAGAGAGAGCGAGAGCTGTAGAGAGAGAGAGAGCGAGAGCTGTAGGAGAGAGAGAGCGAGCTGTAGAGAGAGAGCGAGCTGTAGAGAGAGAGCGGCTGTAGAGAGAGCGAGCGAGCTATAGGGAGAGCGAGAGCGAGCGAGCTATAGAGTGCGAGCGAGCTCTAGAGAGAGAGGAGCGAGCGAGCTCTAGAGAGAGAGAGAGAGAGCGAGCTATAGAGAGATGAGAGAGAGCGAGCGAGCTGTAGAGCGAGAGAGAGCGAGCTGTAGAGAGAGAGAGGAGAGAGCGAGCTGTAGAGAGAGAGAGCTGTAGAGAGAGAGAGCGAGCTGTAGAGAGAGAGAGAGAGAGCGAGCTGTAGAGAGAGAGAGAGAGAGCTGTAGAGAGAGAGAGAGAGCGAGCTGTAGAGAGAGAGAGAGCGAGCTGTAGAGAGAGAGAGAGCGAGCTGTAGAGAGAGAGAGAGCTGTAGAGAGAGAGAGCTGTAGAGAGAGAGAGCGCGAGCTGGAGAGAGAGAGCGAGCGAGCTGGAGAGAGAGAGCGAGCGAGCTGGAGAGAGAGCGAGCGAGAGCTAGAGAGAGAGCGAGAGAGAGAGAGAGAGAGCTAGAGCGAGAGAGCTAGAGCTAGAGAGCGAGAGAGAGAGAGCGAGAGCTAGAGAGAGATAGAGAAAGAGCTAGAGAGAGAGCGAGAGATAGAGAGATAGAGAAAGAGCGAGCTAGAGATAGAGAGATAGAGAGCTAGAGATAGAAAGAAAGCGAGCGAGAGAGAGAGCGAGCGAGCTGTAGAGAGAGAGAGAGAGCGAGCTGTAGAGAGAGAGAGAGCGAGCTGTAGAGAGAGCGAGCGAGCTGTAGAGAGAGAGCGAGCGAGCTGTAGAGAGAGAGAGAGAGCGAGCTGTAGAGAGAGAGAGAGCGAGCTGTAGAGAGAGAGAGAGAGCGAGCTGTAGAGAGAGAGAGAGAGCGAGCTGTAGAGAGAGAGAGAGAGCGAGCTGTAGAGAGAGAGAGAGAGCGAGCTGTAGAGAGAGAGAGAGAGCGAGCTGTAGAGAGAGAGAGAGCGAGCTGTAGAGAGAGAGCGCGAGCTGTAGAGAGAGAGCGCGAGCTGTAGAGAGAGAGCGCGAGCTGTAGAGAGAGAGCGCGGAGCTGTAGAGAGAGAGCGCGAGCTGGAGAGAGCGAGCGAGCTGGAGAGAGAGAGCGAGCGAGCTGGAGAGAGAGAGCGAGCAAACTGGAGAGAGAGAGCGAGGCGAGCTGGAGAGAGAGAGCGAGCGAGCTGGAGAGAGAGAGCGAGCGAGCTGGAGAGAGAGAGCGAGCGAGAGAGAGAGAGCGAGCGAGAGAGAGAGAGCTAGAGAGAGAGAGAGAGCTAGAGAGAGAGCTAGAGCGAGAGAGAGAGCTAGAGCGAGAGAGAGAGAGAGCTAGAGCTAGAGAGGCGAGAGATAGAGAGAGAGCGAGAGCTAGAGAGAGAGATAGAGAGATAGAGAAAGAAGCGAGCTAGAGATAGAGAGAGCTAGAGATAGAGAGAGAGAGCTAGAGATAGAGAGAGAAAGCGAGCGAGAGAGAGAAAGCGAGCGAGGAGAGAGAAAGCGAGCGAGAGAGAGAAAGCGAGCGAGAGAGAAAGCGAAGCGAGCGAGAGAGCGAGAGAGAGAAAGCGAGAGAGTGAGCGAGCGAGCTGTAGCGAGAGAGCGAGCGAGCGAGCTGTAGAGAGAGAGAGAGAGAGCGAGCTGTAGAGAGAGAGAGCGAGCGAGCTGTAGAGAGAGAGAGAGCGAGCTGTAGAGAGAGAGCGAGCGAGCTTTAGAGAGAGAGAGCGAGCGAGCTGTGGGAGAGAGAGAGAGCGAGCGCTAGAGAGAGAGCGAGAGCTAGAGAGAGAGCTAGAGAGCGAGAGAGAGAGAGAGCTATAGAGCGAGAGAGAGAGCGAGCTAGAGAGAGCGAGAGAGCGAGCTAGAGAGAGAGAGAGCGAGCTAGAGAGAGAGAGAGAGAGAGCTAGAGAGAGAGAGCGAGCTAGAGAGAGAGAGAGCTAGAGAGAGAGCGAGCTAGAGAGTAGAGAGAGTGAGCTAGAGAGAGAGAGCGAGCTAGAGAGAGAGAGAGGCGAGCGAGCTATAGAGAGAGCGAGCGAGCTATAGAGAGAGAGCGAGAGAGAGAGAGCGAGCGAGCTATAGAGAGAGAGCGAGCGAGCTATAGAGAGAGAGAGAGCGAGCGAGCTATAGAGAGAGCGAGCGAGCTGTAGAGAGCGAGCGAGCTGTAGAGAGCGAGCGAGCTTTAGAGAGAGAGCGAGAGCTGTAGAGAGAGCGAGCGAGAGCTGTAGAGAGAGAGAGCGAGAGCTGTAGAGAGAGAGAGAGCTGTAGAGAGAGAGAGAGCGAGAGCTGTAGAGAGAGAGAGAGCGAGAGCTGTAGAGAGAGAGAGAGCGAGAGCTGTAGAGAGAGAGAGAGCGAGCTGTAGAGAGAGAGCGAGCTGTAGAGAGAGAGCGAGCTGTAGAGAGAGCGAGCGAGCTGTAGAGAGAGCGAGCGAGCTATAGGGAGAGCGAGAGCGAGCGAGCTATAGAGAGCGAGAGCGAGCGAGCTATAGAGAGCGAGCGAGCTCTAGAGAGAGAGCGAGCGAGCTCTAGAGAGAGAGAGAGAGAGCGAGCTATAGAGAGAGAGAGAGCGAGCGAGCTGTAGAGCGAGCGAGCTGTAGAGCGAGCGAGCTGTAGAGCGAGCGAGCTGTAGAGCGAGCGAGCTGTAGAGAGAGAGAGTGAGCTGTAGAGAGAGAGAGAGAGAGCGAGCTGTAGAGAGAGAGAGATGAGAGCGAGCTGTAGAGAGAGAGAGAGCGAGCTGTAGAGAGAGAGAGAGAGAGCTGTAGAGAGAGAGAGAGAGCTGTAGAGAGAGAGAGCGAGCTGTAGAGAGAGAGAGAGAGAGCGAGCTGTAGAGAGAGAGAGAGAGAGAGCGAGCTGTAGAGAGAGAGAGAGCGAGCTGTAGAGAGAGAGAGCGAGCTGTAGAGAGAGAGAGAGCGAGCTGTAGAGAGAGAGAGAGAGAGCTGTAGAGAGAGAGAGCGCGAGCTGTAGAGAGAGAGCGCGAGCTGTAGAGAGAGAGCGCGAGCTGGAGAGAGCGAGCGAGCTGGAGAGAGAGCGAGCGAGAGCTAGAGAGAGAGCGAGAGAGAGAGAGAGAGCTAGAGAGAGAGCTAGAGCGAGAGAGAGCTAGAGCGAGAGAGCGAGAGATAGAGAGAGAGCGAGAGCTAGAGAGAGATAGAGAAAGAGCTAGAGAGAGAGCGAGAGATAGAGAGATAGAGAAAGAGCGAGCTAGAGATAGAGAGATAGAGAGAAAGCGAGCGAGAGAGAAAGCGAGCGAGAGAGAAAGCGAGCGAGAGAGAGAAAGCGAGAGAGAGAGCGAGCGAGAGAGCGAGCGAGAGAGAGAGCGAGCGAGAGAGAGAGAGCGAGCTGTAGAGAGAGAGAGCGAGCTGTAGAGAGAGAGAGAGCTGTAGAGAGAGAGCGAGCGAGCTTTAGAGAGAGAGCGAGCGAGCTGTAGAGAGAGAGAGAGAGAGAGAGCGAGCTGTAGAGAGAGAGAGAGAGCAAGCTGTAGAGAGAGAGAGAGCGAGCTGTAGAGAGAGAGAGCGAGCTGTAGAGAGAGAGAGCGCGAGCTGTAGAGAGAGAGCGCGAGCTGTAGAGAGAGAGCGCGAGCTGTAGAGAGAGAGCGCGAGCTGTAGAGAGCGAGCGAGCTGGAGAGAGAGAGCGAGCGAGCTGGAGAGAGAGAGCGAGCGAGCTGGAGAGAGAGCGAGCGAGAGCTAGAGAGCGAGAGAGCTAGAGAGAGAGAGCTAGAGAGAGAGCTAGAGCGAGAGAGAGAGCTAGAGCGAGAGAGAGAGCTAGAGAGCGAGAGATAGAGAGAGAGCGAGAGATAGAGAGATAGAGAAAGAGCGAGCTAGAGATAGAGAGAGAGAGCTAGAGATAGAGAGAGAGAGCTAGAGATAGAGAGAAAGCGAGCGAGAGAGAGAAAGCGAGCGAGAGAGAGAAAGCGAGAGAGTGAGCGAGCGAGCTGTAGCGAGAGAGCGAGCGAGCGAGCTGTAGAGAGAGAGAGAGAGAGCGAGCTGTA
Source organism: Mixophyes fleayi (assembly GCF_038048845.1). Lineage (NCBI taxonomy): Eukaryota > Metazoa > Chordata > Amphibia > Anura > Limnodynastidae > Mixophyes > Mixophyes fleayi. Next base: position 9 of record NW_027447088.1, on the reverse strand, counting down.
GAGAGAGAA
>NW_027447087.1:0-101861 GCF_038048845.1 Mixophyes fleayi | reverse complement strand
TCATGAATCGAATCATGAATCATGAATTGAATCATGAATTGAATCATAAATCATGAATAGAATCATGAATAATGAATTGAATCATGAATCATGAATCATGAATTAAATCATGAATCATGAATTGAATCAGGAATCGAATCGTGAATTGAATCATGAATCATGAATTGAATCATGAATCATGAATCATGAATTGAATCATGAATCATGATTCATAAATCGAATCATGAATCATGAATTGAATCATGAATCGAATCATGAATTGAGTCATGAATCATGAATCTTGAGTCATGAATCATGAATTGAATCATGAATCATGAATTGAATCATGAATCATGAATCATGAATTGAATCATAAATCATGAATCATGAATCGATTCATAAATCATAAATCATGAATCATGAATCATGAATTGAATCATGAATCATAAATCATGAATCATGAATCGAATCATGAATCATGAAATATGAATCATGAATTGAATCATGAATCATGAATCATGAATTAAATCATGAATCATGAATCAAATCATGAATCATTAATCATGAATCATGAATCGAATCATGAGTCATGAATTATGAATCATGAATCATTAATCATTAATCATGAATTAAATCATGAATCATGAATCATGAATTGAATCATGAATCATGAATCATTAATTGAATCATGAATTATGAATCGAATCATAAATAATGAATCCTGAATCATGAATCATGAATTGAATCATGAATCATGAATTATGAATCATGAATTGAATCATGAATTATGAATCATGAATTGAATCATGAATCATGAATCATGAATTGAATCATAAATCATGCATCATGAATTGAATCATGATTCATGAATAATGAATTGAATCATGAATCATGAATCTTGAATCATGAATCATGAATTGAATCATGAATCATGAATCATGAATCATGAATTGAATCATGAATCATGAATCAAATCATGAATCATGAATCATGAATTGAATCATGAATCATGAATTATGCATCATGAATTGAATCATGAATTGAATCATGAATCATGAATCATGAATCATGAATTGAATCATGAATCATGAATCATGAATTGAATCATGAATCATGAATTGAATCATGAATCATGAATCTTGAATCATGAATCATGAATTGAATCATGAATCATGAATTGAATCATGAATCATGAATCATGAATCATGAATTGAATCATAAATCATGAATCATGAATCGAATCATAAATCATGAATCATGAATCATGAATCATGAATCGAATCATGAATCATGAATTAAATCATGAATCATGAATCATGAATCGAATTATGAATCATTAATCATGAATCATGAATCATGAATCGAATCATGAATCATGAATTGAATCATGAATCATGAATCATTAATTGAATCATGAATCATGAATTGAATCAAAAATCATGAATCATGAATCATGAATTGAATCATGAATCATGAATCAAATCATGAATCATGAATCATGAATTATGAATCATGAATTGAATCATGAATTATGAATCATGAATCATGAATTAAATCATAAATCATAAATCATGAATCATGAATCATGAATCATGAATTGAATCATAAATGATGAATCATGAATTAAATCATGAATCATGAATCATGAATTGAATCATGAATCATGAATCGAATCATGAATCATGAATTGAATCATGAATCATGAATTGAATCATGAATCATGAATCATGAATTGAATCATTAATCATGAATCATTAATCATGAATCATGAATTGAATCATGAATCATGAATTGAATCTTGAATCATGAATCATGAATCATGAATCATGAATCGAATCATGAATCATGAATTGAATCATGAATCATGAATCGAATCATGAATCATGAATTGAATCATGAATTGAATCATAAATCATGAATAGAATCATGAATAATGAATTGAATCATGAATCATGAATCATGAATTGAATCATGAATCATGAATTGAATCAGGAATCGAATCATGAATTGAATCATGAATCATGAATCATGAATTGAATCATGAATCATGATTCTTAAATCGAATCATGAATCATGAATTGAATCATGAATCGAATCATGAATTGAGTCCTGAATCATGAATCTTGAATCATGAATCATGAATTGAATCATGAATCATGAATTGAATAATGAATCATAAATCATGAATTGAATCATAAATCATGAATCATGAATCGAATCATAAATCATAAATCATGAATCATGAATCATGAATTGAATCATGAATCATGAATCATGAATCGAATCATGAATCATGAATCATGAATCATGAATTGAATCATGAATTATGAATCATGAATTAAATCATGAATCATGAATCAAATCATGAATCATTCATCATGAATCATGAATCGAATCATGAGTCATGAATTATGAATCATGAATCATTAATCATTAATCATGAATTAAATCATGAATCATGAATCATGAATTGAATCATGAATCATGAATCATTAATTGAATCATGAATCATGAATCGAATCATAAATAATGAATCATGAATCATGAATCATGAATCATGAATTGAATCCTGAATCATGAATCAAATCATGAATCATGAATCATGAATTATGAATCATGAATTGAATCATGAATCATGAATTATGAATCATGAATTGAATCATGAATCATGAATCATGAATCATGAATCATGAATTGAATCATAAATCATGCATCATGAATTGAATCATGATTCATGAATCATGAATTGAATCATGAATCATGAATCATGAATCATGAATCATGAATTGAATCATGAATCATGAATCATAAATCGAATCATGAATCATGAATTGAATCATGAATCATGAATCTTGAATCATGAATCATGAATTGAATCATGAATCATGAATTGAATCATGAATCATATATCATGAATCATCAATTGAATCATAAATCATGAATCATGAATCGAATCATAAATCATGAATCATGAATCATGAATTGAATCATGAATCATGAATCATGAATCAAATCATTAATCATGAATCATGAATCATGAATCGAATCATGAATCATGAATCATGAATTAAATCATGAATCATGAATCATGAATCGAATCATGAATCATTAATCATAAATCATGAATCATGAATCATAAATCATGAATCATGAATTAAATCATGAATCATGAATTGAATCATGAATCATGAATCATTAATTGAATCATGAATCATGAATCGAATCATAAATAATGAATCATGAATCATGAATCATGAATCATGAATTGAATCCTGAATCATGAATCAAATCATGAATCATGAATTATGAATCATGAATTGAATCATGAATTATGAATCATGAATTGAATCTTGAATCATGAATCATGAATCATGAATCATGAATTGAATCATAAATCATGCATCATGAATTGAATCATGATTCATGAATCATGAATTGAATCATGAATCATGAATCATGAATCATGAATCATGAATTGAATCATGAATCATGAATCATAAATCGAATCATGAATCATGAATTGAATCATGAATCATGAATCTTGAATCATGAATCATGAATTGAATCATGAATCATGAATTGAATCATGAATCATAAATCATGAATCATCAATTGAATCATAAATCATGAATCATGAATCGAATCATAAATCATGAATCATGAATCATGAATTGAATCATGAATCATGAATCATGAATCAAATCATTAATCATGAATCATGAATCATGAATCGAATCATGAATCATGAATCATGAATTAAATCATGAATCATGAATCATGAATCGAATCATGAATCATTAATCATAAATCATGAATCATGAATCATAAATCATGAATCATGAATCGAATCATGAGTCATGAATTATGAATCATGAATCATTAATCATTAATCATGAATTAAATCATGAATCATGAATTGAATCATGAATCATGAATCATTAATTGAATCATGAATCATGAATCGAATCATAAATAATGAATCATGAATCATGAATCATGAATCATGAATTGAATCCTGAATCATGAATCAAATCATGAATCATGAATTATGAATCATGAATTGAATCATGAATCATGAATTATGAATCATGAATTGAATCTTGAATCATGAATCATGAATCATGAATCATGAATCATGAATTGAATCATGAATCATGAATCATAAATCGAATCATGAATCATGAATTGAATCATGAATCATGAATCTTGAATCATGAATCATGAATTGAATCATGAATCATAAATCATGAATCATCAATTGAATCATAAATCATGAATCATGAATCGAATCATAAATCATGAATCATGAATCATGAATTGAATCATGAATCATGAATCATGAATCAAATCATTAATCATGAATCATGAATCATGAATCGAATCATGAATCATGAATCATGAATTAAATCATGAATCATGAATCGAATCATGAATCATTAATCATAAATCATGAATCATGAATCATAAATCATGAATCATGAATTGAATCATGAATCATGAATTGAATCATGAATCATGAATCATTAATTGAATCATGAATCATGAATCAAATCATAAATCACGAATCATGAATCATGAATCATGAATTGAATCATGCATCATGAATCAAATCATGAATCATGAATCATGAATTATGAATCATGAATTGAATCATGAATCATGAATCATGAATCATGAATTAAATCATAAATCATGAATCATGAATCATGAATCATGAATTGAATCATAAATCATGAATTGAATCATAAATCATGAATCATGAATCAAATCATGAATCATGAATTGAATCATGAATCATGAATCATGAATTGAATCATTAATCATGAATCATGAATCATGAATTGAATCATGAATCATGAATTGAATCTTGAATCATGAATCATGAATCATGAATTGAATCATGAATCATGAATAGAATCATGAATAATGAATTGAATCATGAATCATGAATCATGAATTGAATCATGAATCATGAATTGTATCAGGAATCGAATCATGAATTGAATCATGAATCATGAATTGAATCATGAATCATGAATCATGAATTGAATCATGAATCATGATTCATAAATCAAATCATGAATCATGAATTGAATCATGAATCGAATCATGAATTGAGTCATGAATCATTATTTAAATCTTGAATCATTAATTGAATCATGAATCATACATTGAATCATGAATCATGAATTGAATCATGAATCATGAATTATGAATCATGAATTGAATCATGAATAATGAATCATGAATCATGAATTGAATCATAAATCATGAATTGAATAATGAATCATGAATTGAATCATGAATCATGAATCATAAATTGAATCATGAATCATGAATCAAATCATGAATCATGAATTGAATTATGAATAATGAATCATGAATTGAATCATGAATTGAATCATGAATCATGAATCATGAATTGAATCATGAATCATGAATCATAAATCATGAATTAAATCATGAATTGAATCATGAATCATGAATCGACTCATGAATTATAAATTGAATCATGAATCATGAATTGAATCATGAATCATGAATCATGAATCGAATCATGAATAATGAATCATGAATCATGAATCATGAATTGAATCATGAATTGAATCATGAATCATGAATCGAATCATGTATCATGAATCAAGAATCATGAATCGAATCATGAATCATGAATTGAATCTTGAATCATGAATCAAGAATCATAAATTGAATCATGAATCATGAATCATGAATCGAATCATGAATCATGAATCAAATCATGAATAATGAATCATGAATCATGAATCATGAATTGAATCATGAATCATGAATCATTAATCAAATCATGAATCATGAATAAAGAATCATGAATCAAATCATGAATCATGAATCATGAATCATGAATCATGAATCAAGAATCATGAATTGAATCATGAATTGAATCATGAATCATGAATCATGAATCATGAATTGAATCATGAATCATGAATCATGAATTGAATCATGAATCATGAATCATGAATTGAATCATGAATCATGAATCATAAATCAAATCATGAATCATGAATTGAATCATGAATAATGAATCATGAATCGAATCATGAATCATGAATCATGAATTAAATCATGAATCATGAATCGAATCATGAATCATTAATCATGAATCATGAATCATGAATCGAATCATGAATCATGAATCATGAATCATGAATCATGAATCATGAATCATTAATCATGAATTAAATCATGAATCATGAATCATGAATCATGAATTGAATAATGAATCATTAATTAAATCATGAATCATGAATCGAATCATAAATCATGAATCATGAATCATGAATCATTAATTGAATCATGAATCATGAATCAAATCATGAATCATGAATTATGAATCATGAATTGAATCATGAATCATGAATCATGAATCATGAATAATGAATCATGAATCATGAATCATGAATCATTAATCATGAATTAAATCATGAATCATGAATCATGAATTGAATCATGAATCATGAATCATTAATTAAATCATGAATCATGAATCGTATCATAAATTATGAATCATGAATCATGAATCATGAATTGAATCATGAATCATGAATCAAATCATGAATCATGAATTATGAATCATGAATTGAATCATGAATCATGAATTATGAATCATGAATTGAATCATGAATCGTGAATCATGAATGAATCATAAATTATGAATCATGAATCATGAATTGAATCATGAATCATGTATTATGCATCATGAATTGAATCATGATTCATGAATCATGAATCATGAATTGAATCATGAATCATGAATCATAAATCGAATCATGAATCATGAATTGAATCATGAATCATGAATCTTGAATCATGAATCATGAATTGAATCATGAATCATGAATTAAATCATGAATCATGAATCATGAATCATGAATCATGAATTGAATCATAAATCATGAATCATGAATCGAATCATAAATCATGAATCATGAATCATGAATTGAATCATGAATCATGAATCATGAATCAAATCATTAATCATGAATCATGAATCGAATCATGAATCATGAATCATGAATTGAATGATGAATCATAAATCAAATCATGAATCATGAATCATGAATCGAATCATGAATCATGAATCATGAATTAAATCATGAATCATGAACCATGAATCCAATCATGAATCATTAATCATGAATCATGAATCGAATCATGAATCATTAATCATGAATTAAATTATGAATCATGAATCATGAATTGAATCATGAATCATGAATCATTAATTGAATCATGAATCATGAATCGAATCATAAATCATGAATCATGAATCATGAATCATGAATTGAATCATGAATCATGAATCAAATCATGAATCATGAATCATGAATTATGAATCATGAATTGAATCATGAATCATGAATTATGAATCATGAATTGAATCATGAATCATGAATTATGAATCATGAATTGAATCATGAATCATGAATCATGAATCATGAATCATGAATTGAATCATAAATTATGAATAATGAATCATGAATCATGAATTGAATCATGAATCATGAATTATGCATCATGAATTGAATCAAAATTCATGAATCATGAATTGAATCATGAATCATGAATCATGAATTGAATCATGAATCATGAATCATGAATTGAATCATGAATCATGAATCATAAATCGAATCATGAATCATGAATTGAATCATGAATCATGAATCATGAATCATGAATTGAATCATAAATCATGAATCATGAATCGAATCATAAATCATGATTCATGAATTATGAATCATGAATTGAATCATGAATCATGAATCATGAATTGAATCATGAATCATGAATCATGAATCGAATCATGAATCATGAATCATAAATTAAATCATGAATCATGAATCATGAATCAGTAATCATGAATCATGAATCATGAATCGAATCATGAATCATTAATCATGAAATAAATCATGAATCATGAATTGAATCATGAATCATGAATCATTAATTGAATAATGAATTATGAATTGAATCATAAATCATGAATCATGAATTATGAATCATGAATTGAATCATGAATCATGAATCATGAATCATGAATTGAATCATGAATCATGAATCAAATCATGAATCATGAATTGAATCATGAATCATGAATCATGAATTGAATCATTAATCATGAATCATGAATTGAATCATGAATCATGAATTGAATCTTGAATTATGAATCATGAATCTTGAATCATGAATTAAATCATGAATCATGAATCATGAATCGAATCATGAATCATGAATCAAATCATGAATCATGAATCATGAATCAGTAATCATGAATCATGAATCGAATCATGAATCATGAATCATGAATCATTAATCATGAATTAAATCATGAATCATGAATTGAATCATGAATCATGAATCAATAATTGAATCATGAATTGAATCATGAATCATGAATCATGAATCATGAATCATTAATTGAATCATGAATCATGAATTGAATCATAAATCATGAATCATGAATCATGAATCATGAATTGAATCATGAATCATGAATCAAATCATGAATCATGAATTGAATCATGAATCATGAATCATGAATTGAATCATTAATCATGAATCATGAATCATGAATTGAATCATGAATCATGAATTGAATCTTGAATTATGAATCATGAATCATGAATCATGAATTAAATCATGAATCATGAATCATGAATCGAATCATGAATCATGAATCAAATCATGAATCATGAATCATTAATCATGAATTAAATCATGAATCATGAATTGAATCATGAATCATGAATCATTAATTGAATCATGAATCGAATCATAAATCATGAATCATGAATCATGAATTATGAATCATGAATTGAATCATGAATCATGAATTATGAATCATGAATTGAATCATGAATCAAGAATCATGAATTGAATCATAAATTATGAATCATGAATCGAATAATGAATCATGAATCATGAATCATGAATCATGAATTAAATCATGAATCATGAATTATGCATCATGAATTGAATCATGATTCATGAATCATGAATTGAATCATGAATCATGAATCATGAATCATGAATTGAATCATAAATCATGAATTGAATCATGAATCATGAATCATGAATTGAATCATGAAACATGAATTGAATCATGAATCATGAATTGAATCATGAATCATGAATCATAAATCATGAATTAAATCATTAATTGAATCATGAATCGAATTATGAATCATTAATCAAGAATAATGAATTGAATCATGAATCATGTAATGAATCATGAATCATGAATCTTGAATCATGAATCATGAATTGAATCATGAATCATGAATTGAATCATGAATCTTGAATCATGAATAATAAATCATGAATTGATTCATGAATCATGAATCATGAATCATAAATTGAATCATAAATCATGAATCATGAATCGAATCATAAATCATGATTCATGAATCATGAATCATGAATCGAATCATGAATCATGAATCATAAATTAAATCATGAATCATGAATCATGAATCAGTAATCATGAATCATGAATCATGAATCGAATCATGAATCATTAATCATGAAATAAATCATGAATCATGAATTGAATCATGAATCATGAATCATTAATTGAATCATGAATTATGAATTGAATCATAAATCATGAATCATGAATTATGAATCATGAATTGAATCATGAATCATGAATCATGAATCATGAATTGAATCATGAATCATGAATCAAATCATGAATCATGAATTGAATCATGAATCATGAATCATGAATTGAATCATTAATCATGAATCATGAATCATGAATTGAATCATGAATCATGAATTGAATCTTGAATTATGAATCATGAATCTTGAATCATGAATTAAATCATGAATCATGAATCATGAATCGAATCATGAATCATGAATCAAATCATGAATCATGAATCATGAATCAGTAATCATGAATCATGAATCGAATCATGAATCATGAATCATGAATCAAGATTCATTAATCATGAATTAAATCATGAATCATGAATTGAATCATGAATCATGAATCAATAATTGAATCATGAATTGAATCATGAATCATGAATCATGAATCATTAATTGAATCATGAATCATGAATTGAATCATAAATCATGAATCATGAATCATGAATCATGAATTGAATCATGAATCATGAATCATGAATCAAATCATGAATCATGAATTGAATCATGAATCATGAATCATGAATTGAATCATTAATCATGAATCATGAATCATGAATTGAATCATGAATCATGAATTGAATCTTGAATTATGAATCATGAATCATGAATCATGAATTAAATCATGAATCATGAATCATGAATCGAATCATGAATCATGAATCAAATCATGAATCATGAATCATGAATCATTAATCATGAATTAAATCATGAATCATGAATTGAATCATGAATCATGAATCATTAATTGAATCATGAATCGAATCATAAATCATGAATCATGAATCATGAATTATGAATCATGAATTGAATCATGAATCATGAATTATGAATCATGAATTGAATCATGAATCAAGAATCATGAATTGAATCATAAATTATGAATCATGAATCGAATAATGAATCATGAATCATGAATCATGAATCATGAATTAAATCATGAATCATGAATTATGCATCATGAATTGAATCATGATTCATGAATCAAATCATGAATCATGAATCATGAATCATGAATTGAATCATAAATCATGAATTGAATCATGAATCATGAATCATGAATTGAATCATGAAACATGAATTGAATCATGAATCATGAATCATGAATTGAATCATGAATCATGAATCATAAATCATGAATTAAATCATTAATTGAATCATGAATCGAATTATGAATCATTAATCAAGAATAATGAATTGAATCATGAATCATGAAATGAATCATGAATCATGAATCTTGAATCATGAATCATGAATTGAATCATGAATCATAAATCATGATTCATGAATCATGAATCATGAATAATAAATCATGAATTGATTCATGAATCATGAATCATGAATCATAAATTGAATCATAAATCATGAATCATGAATCGAATCATAAATCATGATTCATGAATCATGAATCATGAATTGAATCATGAATCATGAATCATAAATCAAATCATGAATCATGAATCATGAATCATGAATCATGAATTGAATCATGAATCATGGAACATGAATTAAATCATGAATCATGAATCATGAATTGAATCATAATTCATGAATCATGAATCATGAATTGAATCATAAATCATGAATTGAATCATGAATCATGAATCATGAATTGAATCATGAAACATGAATTGAATCATGAATCATGAATCATGAATTGAATCATGAATCATGAATCATAAATCATGAATTAAATCATTAATTGAATCATGAATCGAATTATGAATCATTAATCAAGAATAATGAATTGAATCATGAATCATGAAATGAATCATGAATCATGAATCTTGAATCATGAATCATGAATTGAATCATGAATCATGAATTGAATCATGAATCTTGAATCATGAATAATAAATCATGAATTGATTCATGAATCATGAATCATGAATCATAAATTGAATCATAAATCATGAATCATGAATCGAATCATAAATCATGATTCATGAATCATGAATCATGAATTGAATCATGAATCATGAATCATAAATCAAATCATGAATCATGAATCATGAATCATGAATCATGAATTGAATCATGAATCATGGAACATGAATTAAATCATGAATCATGAATCATTAATCGAATCATGAATCATGAATCATGAATCATGAATCATGAATCATTAATCATGAATTAAATCATGAATCATAAATCATAAATTGAATCATGAATTATGAATCATTAATTGAATCATGAATCATGAATCATGAATCATGAATCATGAATTGAATCATGAATCATGAATCAAATCATGAATCATAAATCATGAATTAAATCATTAATCATGAATCATGAATCATAAATCGAATCATGAATCATGAATTGAATCATGAATCATGAATCTTGAATCATGAATCATGAATTGAATCATGAATCATGAATTAAATCATGAATCATGAATCATGAATCATGAATTGAATCATAAATCATGAATCATGAATCGAATCATAAATCATGAATCATGAATCATGAATTGAATCATGAATCATGAATCATGAATCAAATCATTAATCATGAATCATGAATCGAATCATGAATCATGAATCATGAATTGAATCATGAATCATAAATCAAATCATTAATCATGAATCATGAATCATGAATCGAATCATGAATCATGAATCATGAATTAAATCATGAATCATGAACCATGAATCGAATCATGAATCATTAATCATGAATCATGAATCATGAATCGAATCATGAATCATGAATCATGAATCATTAATCATTAATCATGAATTAAATTATGAATCATGAATCATGAATTGAATCATGAATCATGAATCATTAATTGAATCATGAATCATGAATCGAATCATAAATCATGAATCATGAATCATGAATCATGAATTGAATCATGAATCATGAATCAAATCATGAATCATGAATCATGAATTATGAATCATGAATTGAATCATGAATCATGAATTATGAATCATGAATTGAATCATGAATCATGAATCATGAATCATGAATCATGAATTGAATCATAAATTATGAATAATGAATCATGAATGATGAATTGAATCATGAATCATGAATTATGCATCATGAATTGAATCAAAATCATGAATCATGAATCATAAATCGAATCATGAATCATGAATTGAATCATGAATTGAATCATGAATCATGAATCATGAATTGAATCATGAATCATGAATCATGAATTGAATCATGATTCATGAATCATGAATCATGAATTGAATCATGAATCATGAATCATGAATTGAATCATGAATCATGAATCGAATCATGAATCATGAATCATAAATTAAATCATGAATCATGAATCATGAATCAGTAATCATGAATCATGAATCATGAATCGAATCATGAATCATTAATCATGAAATAAATCATGAATCATGAATTGAATCATGAATCATGAATCATTAATTGAATCATGAATTATGAATTGAATCATAAATCATGAATCATGAATCATGAATCATGAATCATTAATTGAATCATGAATCATGAATTGAATCATAAATCATGAATCATGAATTATGAATCATGAATTGAATCATGAATCATGAATCATGAATCATGAATCATGAATTGAATCATGAATCATGAATCATGAATCAAATCATGAATCATGAATTGAATCATGAATCATGAATCATGAATTGAATCATTAATCATGAATCATGAATCATGAATTGAATCATGAATCATGAATTGAATCTTGAATTATGAATCATGAATCATGAATCATGAATTAAATCATGAATCATGAATCGAATCATGAATCATGAATCAAATCATGAATCATGAATCATGAATCAGTAATCATGAATCATGAATCGAATCATGAATCATGAATCATCAATCATGAATCATTAATCATGAATTAAATCATGAATCATGAATTGAATCATGAATCATGAATCATTAATTGAATCATGAATTGAATCATGAATCATGAATCATAAATCATGAATCATTAATTGAATCATGAATCATGAATTGATTCATAATTCATGAATCATGAATTATGAATCATGAATTGAATCATGAATCATGAATCATGAATCATGAATCATGAATTGAATCATGAATCATGAATCATGATTCAAATCATGAATCATGAATTGAATCATGAATCATGAATCATGAATTGAATCATTAATCATGAATCATGAATCATGAATTGAATCATGTATCATGAATTGAATCTTGAATTATGAATCATGAATTAAATCATGAATCATGAATCATGAATCGAATCATGAATCATGAATTAAATCATGAATCATGAATTGAATCATGAATCATGAATCATTAATTGAATCATGAATCGAATCATAAATCATGAATCATGAATCATGAATCATGAATCATGAATTGAATCATGAATTGAATCATGAATTATGAATCATGAATTATGAATCATGAATTGAATCATGAATCATAAATCATGAATTGAATCATGAATCATGAATCATAAATCGAATCATGAATCATGAATTGAATCATGAATCATGAATCATGAATCATGAATTGAATCATAAATCATGAATCATGAATCGAATCATAAATCATGATTCATGAATCATGAATCATGAATTGAATCATGAATCATGAATCATGAATTGAATCATGAATCATGAATCATGAATCGAATCATGAATCATGAATCATAAATTAAATCATGAATCATGAATCATGAATCAGTAATCATGAATCATGAATCATGAATCGAATCATGAATCATTAATCATGAAATAAATCATGAATCATGAATTGAATCATGAATCATGAATCATTAATTGAATCATGAATTATGAATTGAATCATAAATCATGAATCATGAATTATGAATCATGAATTGAATCATGAATCATGAATCATGAATCATGAATTGAATCATGAATCATGAATCAAATCATGAATCATGAATTGAATCATGAATCATGAATCATGAATTGAATCATTAATCATGAATCATGAATCATGAATTGAATCATGAATCATGAATTGAATCTTGAATTATGAATCATGAATCATGAATCATGAATTAAATCATGAATCATGAATCGAATCATGAATCATGAATCAAATCATGAATCATGAATCATGAATCAGTAATCATGAATCATGAATCGAATCATGAATCATGAATCATGAATCATGAATCATTAATCATGAATTAAATCATGAATCATGAATTGAATCATGAATCATGAATCAATAATTGAATCATGAATTGAATCATGAATCATGAATCATGAATCATTAATTGAATCATGAATCATGAATTGAATCATAAATCATGAATCATGAATCATGAATCATGAATTGAATCATGAATCATGAATCATGAATCAAATCATGAATCATGAATTGAATCATGAATCATGAATCATGAATTGAATCATTAATCATGAATCATGAATCATGAATTGAATCATGAATCATGAATTGAATCTTGAATTATGAATCATGAATCATGAATCATGAATTAAATCATGAATCATGAATCATGAATCGAATCATGAATCATGAATCAAATCATGAATCATGAATCATGAATCATTAATCATGAATTAAATCATGAATCATGAATTGAATCATGAATCATGAATCATTAATTGAATCATGAATCGAATCATAAATCATGAATCATGAATCATGAATTATGAATCATGAATTGAATCATGAATCATGAATTATGAATCATGAATTGAATCATGAATCAAGAATCATGAATTGAATCATGAATTATGAATTGAATCATAAATCATGAATCATGAATTATGAATCATGAATTGAATCATGAATCATGAATCATGAATCATGAATTGAATCATGAATCATGAATCAAATCATTAATCATGAATTGAATCATGAATCATGAATCATGAATTGAATCATTAATCATGAATCATGAATCATGAATTGAATCATGAATCATGAATTGAATCTTGAATTATGAATCATGAATCTTGAATCATGAATTAAATCATGAATCATGAATCATGAATCGAATCATGAATCATGAATCAAATCATGAATCATGAATCATGAATCAGTAATCATGAATCATGAATCGAATCATGAATCATGAATCACGAATCATGAATCATTAATCATGAATTAAATCATGAATCATGAATTGAATCATGAATCATGAATCAATAATTGAATCATGAATTGAATCATGAATCATGAATCATGAATCATGAATCATTAATTGAATCATGAATCATGAATTGAATCATAAATCATGAATCATGAATCATGAATCATGAATTGAATCATGAATCATGAATCATGAATCAAATCATGAATCATGAATTGAATCATGAATCATGAATCATGAATTGAATCATTAATCATGAATCATGAATCATGAATTGAATCATGAATCATGAATTGAATCTTGAATTATGAATCATGAATCATGAATCATGAATTAAATCATGAATCATGAATCATGAATCGAATCATGAATCATGAATCAAATCATGAATCATGAATCATGAATCATTAATCATGAATTAAATCATGAATCATGAATTGAATCATGAATCATGAATCATTAATTGAATCATGAATCGAATCATAAATCATGAATCATGAATCATGAATTATGAATCATGAATTGAATCATGAATCATGAATTATGAATCATGAATTGAATCATGAATCAAGAATCATGAATTGAATCATAAATTATGAATCATGAATCGAATAATGAATCATGAATCATGAATCATGAATCATGAATTAAATCATGAATCATGAATTATGCATCATGAATTGAATCATGATTCATGAATCATGAATTGAATCATGAATCATGAATCATGAATCATGAATTGAATCATAAATCATGAATTGAATCATGAATCATGAATCATGAATTGAATCATGAAACATGAATTGAATCATGAATCATGAATCATGAATTGAATCATGAATCATGAATCATAAATCATGAATTAAATCATTAATTGAATCATGAATCGAATTATGAATCATTAATCAAGAATAATGAATTGAATCATGAATCATGAAATGAATCATGAATCATGAATCTTGAATCATGAATCATGAATTGAATCATGAATCATGAATTGAATCATGAATCTTGAATCATGAATAATAAATCATGAATTGATTCATGAATCATGAATCATGAATCATAAATTGAATCATAAATCAGGAATCATGAATCGAATCATAAATCATGATTCATGAATCATGAATCATGAATTGAATCATGAATCATGAATCATAAATCAAATCATGAATCATGAATCATGAATCATGAATCATGAATTGAATCATGAATCATGGAACATGAATTAAATCATGAATCATGAATCATGAATTGAATCATAATTCATGAATCATGAATCATGAATTGAATCATAAATCATGAATTGAATCATGAATCATGAATCATGAATTGAATCATGAAACATGAATTGAATCATGAATCATGAATCATGAATTGAATCATGAATCATGAATCATAAATCATGAATTAAATCATTAATTGAATCATGAATCGAATTATGAATCATTAATCAAGAATAATGAATTGAATTATGAATCATGAAATGAATCATGAATCATGAATCTTGAATCATGAATCATGAATTGAATCATGAATCATGAATTGAATCATGAATCTTGAATCATGAATAATAAATCATGAATTGATTCATGAATCATGAATCATGAATCATAAATTGAATCATAAATCATGAATCATGAATCGAATCATAAATCATGATTCATGAATCATGAATTGATTCATGAATCATGAATCATGAATCATAAATTGAATCATAAATCATGAATCATGAATCGAATCATAAATCATGAATCATGAATCATGAATTGAATCATGAATCATGAATCATAAATCAAATCATGAATCATGAATCATGAATCATGAATTGAATCATAAATCATGAATCATGAATCGAATCATAAATCATGAATCATGAATCATGAATTGAATCATGAATCATGAATCATGAATCAAATCATTAATCATGAATCATGAATCGAATCATGAATCATGAATCATGAATTGAATCATGAATCATAAATCAAATCATTAATCATGAATCATGAATCATGAATCGAATCATGAATCATGAATCATGAATTAAATCATGAATCATGAACCATGAATCGAATCATGAATCATTAATCATGAATCATGAATCATGAATCGAATCATGAATCATGAATCATGAATCATTAATCATTAATCATGAATTAAATTATGAATCATGAATCATGAATTGAATCATGAATCATGAATCAATAATTGAATCATGAATCATGAATCGAATCATAAATCATGAATCATGAATCATGAATCATGAATTGAATCATGAATCATGAATCAAATCATGAATCATGAATCATGAATTATGAATCATGAATTGAATCATGAATCATGAATTATGAATCATGAATTGAATCATGAATCATGAATCATGAATCATGAATCATGAATTGAATCATAAATTATGAATAATGAATCATGAATCATGAATTGAATCATGAATCATGAATTATGCATCATGAATTGAATCAAAATCATGAATCATGAATCATAAATCGAATCATGAATTGAATCATGAATTGAATCATGAATCATGAATCATGAATTGAATCATGAATCATGAATCATGAATTGAATCATAATTCATGAATCATGAATCATGAATTGAATCATGAATCATGAATCATGAATTGAATCATGAATCATGAATCGAATCATGAATCATGAATCATAAATTAAATCATGAATCATGAATCATGAATCAGTAATCATGAATCATGAATCATGAATCGAATCATGAATCATTAATCATGAAATAAATCATGAATCATGAATTGAATCATGAATCATGAATCAATAATTGAATCATGAATTATGAATTGAATCATAAATCATGAATCATGAATCATGAATCATGAATCATTAATTGAATCATGAATCATGAATTGAATCATAAATCATGAATCATGAATTATGAATCATGAATTGAATCATGAATCATGAATCATGAATCATGAATCATGAATTGAATCATGAATCATGAATCATGAATCAAATCATGAATCATGAATTGAATCATGAATCATGAATCATGAATTGAATCATTAATCATGAATCATGAATCATGAATTGAATCATGAATCATGAATTAAATCATGAATCATGAATCGAATCATGAATCATGAATCAAATCATGAATCATGAATCAGTAATCATGAATCATGAATCGAATCATGAATCATGAATCATCAATCATGAATCATTAATCATGAATTAAATCATGAATCATGAATTGAATCATGAATCATTAATTGAATCATGAATTGAATCATGAATCATGAATCATAAATCATGAATCATTAATTGAATCATGAATCATGAATTGATTCATAATTCATGAATCATGAATTATGAATCATGAATTGAATCATGAATCATGAATCATGAATCATGAATCATGAATTGAATCATGAATCATGAATCATGATTCAAATCATGAATCATGAATTGAATCATGAATCATGAATCATGAATTGAATCATTAATCATGAATCATGAATCATGAATTGAATCATGTATCATGAATTGAATCTTGAATTATGAATCATGAATCATGAATTAAATCATGAATCATGAATCATGAATCGAATCATGAATCATGAATTAAATCATGAATCATGAATTGAATCATGAATCATGAATCATTAATTGAATCATGAATCGAATCATAAATCATGAATCATGAATCATGAATCATGAATCATGAATTGAATCATGAATTGAATCATGAATTATGAATCATGAATTATGAATCATGAATTGAATCATGAATCATGAATCATGAATTGAATCATGAATCATGAATCATAAATCGAATCATGAATCATGAATTGAATCATGAATCATGAATCATGAATCATGAATTGAATCATAAATCATGAATCATGAATCGAATCATAAATCATGAATCATGAATCGAATCATGAATCATGAATCATAAATTAAATCATGAATCATGAATCATGAATCAGTAATCATGAATCATGAATCATGAATCGAATCATGAATCATTAATCATGAAATAAATCATGAATCATGAATTGAATCATGAATCATGAATCATTAATTGAATCATGAATTATGAATTGAATCATAAATCATGAATCATGAATTATGAATCATGAATTGAATCATGAATCATGAATCATGAATCATGAATTGAATCATGAATCATGAATCAAATCATGAATCATGAATTGAATCATGAATCATGAATCATGAATTGAATCATTAATCATGAATCATGAATCATGAATTGAATCATGAATCATGAATTGAATCTTGAATTATGAATCATGAATCATGAATCATGAATTAAATCATGAATCATGAATCGAATCATGAATCATGAATCAAATCATGAATCATGAATCATGAATCAGTAATCATGAATCATGAATCGAATCATGAATCATGAATCATGAATCATGAATCATTAATCATGAATTAAATCATGAATCATGAATTGAATCATGAATCATGAATCAATAATTGAATCATGAATTGAATCATGAATCATGAATCATGAATCATGAATCATTAATTGAATCATGAATCATGAATTGAATCATAAATCATGAATCATGAATCATGAATCATGAATTGAATCATGAATCATGAATCATGAATCAAATCATGAATCATGAATTGAATCATGAATCATGAATCATGAATTGAATCATTAATCATGAATCATGAATCATGAATTGAATCATGAATCATGAATTGAATCTTGAATTATGAATCATGAATCATGAATCATGAATTAAATCATGAATCATGAATCATGAATCGAATCATGAATCATGAATCAAATCATGAATCATGAATCATGAATCATTAATCATGAATTAAATCATGAATCATGAATTGAATCATGAATCATGAATCATTAATTGAATCATGAATCGAATCATAAATCATGAATCATGAATCATGAATTATGAATCATGAATTGAATCATGAATCATGAATTATGAATCATGAATTGAATCATGAATCAAGAATCATGAATTGAATCATAAATTATGAATCATGAATCGAATAATGAATCATGAATCATGAATCATGAATTAAATCATGAATCATGAATTATGCATCATGAATTGAATCATGATTCATGAATCATGAATTGAATCATGAATCATGAATCATGAATCATGAATTGAATCATAAATCATGAATTGAATCATGAATCATGAATCATGAATTGAATCATGAAACATGAATTGAATCATGAATCATGAATCATGAATTGAATCATGAATCATGAATCATAAATCATGAATTAAATCATTAATTGAATCATGAATCGAATTATGAATCATTAATCAAGAATAATGAATTGAATCATGAATCATGAAATGAATCATGAATCATGAATCTTGAATCATGAATCATGAATTGAATCATGAATCATGAATTGAATCATGAATCTTGAATCATGAATAATAAATCATGAATTGATTCATGAATCATGAATCATGAATCATAAATTGAATCATAAATCATGAATCATGAATCGAATCATAAATCATGATTCATGAATCATGAATCATGAATTGAATCATGAATCATGAATCATAAATCAAATCATGAATCATGAATCATGAATCATGAATCATGAATTGAATCATGAATCATGGAACATGAATTAAATCATGAATCATGAATCATGAATTGAATCATAATTCATGAATCATGAATCATGAATTGAATCATAAATCATGAATTGAATCATGAATCATGAATCATGAATTGAATCATGAAACATGAATTGAATCATGAATCATGAATCATGAATTGAATCATGAATCATGAATCATAAATCATGAATTAAATCATTAATTGAATCATGAATCGAATTATGAATCATTAATCAAGAATAATGAATTGAATCATGAATCATGAAATGAATCATGAATCATGAATCTTGAATCATGAATCATGAATTGAATCATGAATCATGAATTGAATCATGAATCTTGAATCATGAATAATAAATCATGAATTGATTCATGAATCATGAATCATGAATCATAAATTGAATCATAAATCATAAATCATGATTCATGAATCATGAATCATGAATTGAATCATGAATCATGAATCATAAATCAAATCATGAATCATGAATCATGAATCATGAATTGAATCATAAATCATGAATCATGAATCGAATCATAAATCATGAATCATGAATCATGAATTGAATCATGAATCATGAATCATGAATCAAATCATTAATCATGAATCATGAATCGAATCATGAATCATGAATCATGAATTGAATCATGAATCATAAATCAAATCATTAATCATGAATCATGAATCATGAATCGAATCATGAATCATGAATCATGAATTAAATCATGAATCATGAACCATGAATCGAATCATGAATCATTAATCATGAATCATGAATCATGAATCGAATCATGAATCATGAATCATGAATCATTAATCATTAATCATGAATTAAATTATGAATCATGAATCATGAATTGAATCATGAATCATGAATCATTAATTGAATCATGAATCATGAATCGAATCATAAATCATGAATCATGAATCATGAATCATGAATTGAATCATGAATCATGAATCAAATCATGAATCATGAATCATGAATTATGAATCATGAATTGAATCATGAATCATGAATTATGAATCATGAATTGAATCATGAATCATGAATCATGAATCATGAATCATGAATTGAATCATAAATTATGAATAATGAATCATGAATCATGAATTGAATCATGAATCATGAATTATGCATCATGAATTGAATCAAAATCATGAATCATGAATCATAAATCGAATCATGAATCATGAATTGAATCATGAATTGAATCATGAATCATGAATCATGAATTGAATCATGAATCATGAATCATGAATTGAATCATGATTCATGAATTATGAATCATGAATTGAATCATGAATCATGAATCATGAATTGAATCATGAATCATGAATCGAATCATGAATCATGAATCATAAATTAAATCATGAATCATGAATCATGAATCAGTAATCAAGAATAATGAATCATGAATCGAATCATGAATCATTAATCATGAAATAAATCATGAATCATGAATTGAATCATGAATCATGAATCATTAATTGAATCATGAATTATGAATTGAATCATAAATCATGAATCATTAATCATGAAATAAATCATGAATCATTAATTGAATCATGAATCATGAATTGAATCATAAATCATGAATCATGAATTATGAATCATGAATTGAATCATGAATCATGAATCATGAATCATGAATCATGAATTGAATCATGAATCATGAATCATGAATCAAATCATGAATCATGAATTGAATCATGAATCATGAATCATGAATTGAATCATTAATCATGAATCATGAATCATGAATTGAATCATGAATCATGAATTGAATCTTGAATTATGAATCATGAATCATGAATTAAATCATGAATCATGAATCGAATCATGAATCATGAATCAAATCATGAATCATGAATCATGAATCAGTAATCATGAATCATGAATCGAATCATGAATCATGAATCCTCAATCATGAATCATTAATCATGAATTAAATCATGAATCATGAATTGAATCATGAATCATGAATCATTAATTGAATCATGAATTGAATCATGAATCATGAATCATAAATCATGAATCATTAATTGAATCATGAATCATGAATTGAATCATAAATCATGAATCATGAATTATGAATCATGAATTGAATCATGAATCATGAATCATGAATCATGAATTGAATCATGAATCATGAATCATGATTCAAATCATGAATCATGAATTGAATCATGAATCATGAATCATGAATTGAATCATTAATCATGAATCATGAATCATGAATTGAATCATGTATCATGAATTGAATCTTGAATTATGAATCATGAATCATGAATTAAATCATGAATCATGAATCATGAATCGAATCATGAATCATGAATTAAATCATGAATCATGAATTGAATCATGAATCATGAATCATTAATTGAATCATGAATCGAATCATAAATCATGAATCATGAATCATGAATTGAATCATGAATTGAATCATGAATTATGAATCATGAATTATGAATCATGAATTGAATCATGAATCATGAATCATGAATCATGAATTGAATCATGAATCATGAATCATAAATCGAATCATGAATCATGAATTGAATCATGAATCATGAATCATGAATCATGAATTGAATCATAAATCATGAATCATGAATCGAATCATAAATCATGATTCATGAATCATGAATCATGAATTGAATCATGAATCATGAATCATGAATTGAATCATGAATCATGAATCATGAATCGAATCATGAATCATGAATCATAAATTAAATCATGAATCATGAATCATGAATCAGTAATCATGAATCATGAATCATGAATCGAATCATGAATCATTAATCATGAAATAAATCATGAATCATGAATTGAATCATGAATCATGAATCATTAATTGAATCATGAATTATGAATTGAATCATAAATCATGAATCATGAATTATGAATCATGAATTGAATCATGAATCATGAATCATGAATTGAATCATGAATCATGAATCAAATCATGAATCATGAATTGAATCATGAATCATGAATCATGAATTGAATCATTAATCATGAATCATGAATCATGAATTGAATCATGAATCATGAATTGAATCTTGAATTATGAATCATGAATCATGAATCATGAATTAAATCATGAATCATGAATCGAATCATGAATCATGAATCAAATCATGAATCATGAATCATGAATCAGTAATCATGAATCATGAATCGAATCATGAATCATGAATCATGAATCATGAATCATTAATCATGAATTAAATCATGAATCATGAATTGAATCATGAATCATGAATCAATAATTGAATCATGAATTGAATCATGAATCATGAATCATGAATCATGAATCATTAATTGAATCATGAATCATGAATTGAATCATAAATCATGAATCATGAATCATGAATCATGAATTGAATCATGAATCATGAATCATGAATCAAATCATGAATCATGAATTGAATCATGAATCATGAATCATGAATTGAATCATTAATCATGAATTATGAATCATGAATTGAATCATGAATCATGAATTGAATCTTGAATTATGAATCATGAATCATGAATCATGAATTAAATCATGAATCATGAATCATGAATCGAATCATGAATCATGAATCAAATCATGAATCATGAATCATGAATCATTAATCATGAATTAAATCATGAATCATGAATTGAATCATGAATCATGAATCATTAATTGAATCATGAATCGAATCATAAATCATGAATCATGAATCATGAATTATGAATCATGAATTGAATCATGAATCATGAATTATGAATCATGAATTGAATCATGAATCAAGAATCATGAATTGAATCATAAATTATGAATCATGAATCGAATAATGAATCATGAATCATGAATCATGAATCATGAATTAAATCATGAATCATGAATTATGCATCATGAATTGAATCATGATTCATGAATCATGAATTGAATCATGAATCATGAATCATGAATTGAATCATAAATCATGAATTGAATCATGAATCATGAATCATGAATTGAATCATGAAACATGAATTGAATCATGAATCATGAATCATGAATTGAATCATGAATCATGAATCATAAATCATGAATTAAATCATTAATTGAATCATGAATCGAATTATGAATCATTAATCAAGAATAATGAATTGAATCATGAATCATGAAATGAATCATGAATCATGAATCTTGAATCATGAATCATGAATTGAATCATGAATCATGAATTGAATCATGAATCTTGAATCATGAATAATAAATCATGAATTGATTCATGAATCATGAATCATGAATCATAAATTGAATCATAAATCATGAATCATGAATCGAATCATAAATCATGATTCATGAATCATGAATCATGAATTGAATCATGAATCATGAATCATAAATCAAATCATGAATCATGAATCATGAATCATGAATCATGAATTGAATCATGAATCATGGAACATGAATTAAATCATGAATCATGAATCATTAATCGAATCATGAATCATGAATCATGAATCATGAATCATGAATCATTAATCATGAATTAAATCATGAATCATAAATCATAAATTGAATCATGAATTATGAATCATTAATTGAATCATGAATCATGAATCATGAATCATGAATTGAATCATGAATCATGAATCAAATCATGAATCATAAATCATGAATTAAATCATTAATCATGAATCATGAATCATAAATCGAATCATGAATCATGAATTGAATCATGAATCATGAATCTTGAATCATGAATCATGAATTGAATCATGAATCATGAATTAAATCATGAATCATGAATCATGAATCATGAATTGAATCATAAATCATGAATCATGAATCGAATCATAAATCATGAATCATGAATCATGAATTGAATCATGAATCATGAATCATGAATCAAATCATTAATCATGAATCATGAATCGAATCATGAATCATGAATCATGAATTGAATCATGAATCATAAATCAAATCATTAATCATGAATCATGAATCATGAATCGAATCATGAATCATGAATCATGAATTAAATCATGAATCATGAACCATGAATCGAATCATGAATCATTAATCATGAATCATGAATCATGAATCGAATCATGAATCATGAATCATGAATCATTAATCATTAATCATGAATTAAATTATGAATCATGAATCATGAATTGAATCATGAATCATGAATCATTAATTGAATCATGAATCATGAATCGAATCATAAATCATGAATCATGAATCATGAATCATGAATTGAATCATGAATCATGAATCAAATCATGAATCATGAATCATGAATTATGAATCATGAATTGAATCATGAATCATGAATTATGAATCATGAATTGAATCATGAATCATGAATCATGAATCATGAATTGAATCATAAATTATGAATAATGAATCATGAATCATGAATTGAATCATGAATCATGAATTATGCATCATGAATTGAATCAAAATCATGAATCATGAATCATAAATCGAATCATGAATCATGAATTGAATCATGAATTGAATCATGAATCATGAATCATGAATTGAATCATGAATCATGAATCATGAATTGAATCATGATTCATGAATCATGAATCATGAATTGAATCATGAATCATGAATCATGAATTGAATCATGAATCATGAATCATGAATCGAATCATGAATCATGAATCATAAATTAAATCATGAATCATGAATCATGAATCAGTAATCATGAATCATGAATCATGAATCGAATCATGAATCATTAATCATGAAATAAATCATGAATCATGAATTGAATCATGAATCATGAATCATTAATTGAAACATGAATTATGAATTGAATCATAAATCATGAATCATGAATCATGAATCATGAATCATTAATTGAATCATGAATCATGAATTGAATCATAAATCATGAATCATGAATTATGAATCATGAATTGAATCATGAATCATGAATCATGAATCATGAATCATGAATCATGAATTGAATCATGAATCATGAATCATGAATCAAATCATGAATCATGAATTGAATCATGAATCATGAATCATGAATTGAATCATTAATCATGAATCATGAATCATGAATTGAATCATGAATCATGAATTGAATCTTGAATTATGAATCATGAATCATGAATCATGAATTAAATCATGAATCATGAATCGAATCATGAATCATGAATCAAATCATGAATCATGAATCATGAATCAGTAATCATGAATCATGAATCGAATCATGAATCATGAATCATCAATCATGAATCATTAATCATGAATTAAATCATGAATCATTAATTGAATCATGAATCATGAATCATTAATTGAATCATGAATTGAATCATGAATCATGAATCATGAATCATGAATCATTAATTGAATCATGAATCATGAATTGAATCATAAATCATGAATCATGAATTATGAATCATGAATTGAATCATGAATCATGAATCATGAATCATGAATCATGAATTGAATCATGAATCATGAATCATGATTCAAATCATGAATCATGAATTGAATCATGAATCATGAATCATGAATCATGAATTGAATCATGTATCATGAATTGAATCTTGAATTATGAATCATGAATCATGAATTAAATCATGAATCATGAATCATGAATCGAATCATGAATCATGAATTAAATCATGAATCATGAATTGAATCATGAATCATGAATCATTAATTGAATCATGAATCGAATCATAAATCATGAATCATGAATCATGAATCATGAATCATGAATTGAATCATGAATTGAATCATGAATCATGAATCATGAATTATGAATCATGAATTGAATCATGAATCATGAATTATGAATCATGAATTGAATCATGAATCATGAATCATGAATTGAATCATAAATTATGAATCATGAATCGAATAATGAATCATGAATCATGAATCATGAATCATGAATTAAATCATGAATCATGAATTATGCATCATGAATTGAATCATGATTCATGAATCATGAATTGAATCATGAATCATGAATCATGAATCATGAATTGAATCATAAATCATGAATTGAATCATGAATCATGAATCATGAATTGAATCATGAAACATGAATTGAATCATGAATCATGAATTGAATCATGAATCATGAATCATAAATCATGAATTAAATCATTAATTGAATCATGAATCGAATTATGAATCATTAATCAAGAATAATGAATTGAATCATGAATCATGAAATGAATCATGAATCATGAATCTTGAATCATGAATCATGAATTGAATCATGAATCATGAATTGAATCATGAATCTTGAATCATGAATAATAAATCATGAATTGATTCATGAATCATGAATCATGAATCATAAATTGAATCATTAATCATGAATCATGAATCATGAATCGAATCATGAATCATGAATCATGAATTAAATCATGAATCATGAATCATGAATCGAATCATGAATCATGAATCGAATCATGAGTCATGAATTATGAATCATGAATCATTAATCATTAATCATGAATTAAATCATGAATCATGAATTGAATCATGAATCATTAATTGAATCATGAATCATGAATCGAATCATAAATAATGAATCATGAATCATGAATCATGAATCATGAATTGAATCCTGAATCATGAATCAAATCATGAATCATGAATTATGAATCATGAATTGAATCATGAATCATGAATTATGAATCATGAATTGAATCTTGAATCATGAATCATGAATCATGAATCATGAATTGAATCATAAATCATGCATCATGAATTATGAATTGAATCATGAATCATGAATCATGAATCATGAATCATGAATTGAATCATGAATCATGAATCATAAATCGAATCATGAATCATGAATTGAATCATGAATCATGAATCTTGAATCATGAATCATGAATTGAATCATGAATCATGAATTGAATCATGAATCATAAATCATGAATCATCAATTGAATCATAAATCATGAATCATGAATCGAATCATAAATCATGAATCATGAATCATGAATTGAATCATGAATCATGAATCATGAATCAAATCATTAATCATGAATCATGAATCATGAATCGAATCATGAATCATGAATCATGAATTAAATCATGAATCATGAATCGAATCATGAATCATTAATCATAAATCATGAATCATGAATCATAAATCATGAATCATGAATTGAATCATGAATCATGAATTGAATCATGAATCATGAATCATTAATTGAATCATGAATCATGAATTGAATCATAAATCATGAATCATGAATCATGAATCATGAATCATGAATTGAATCATGCATCATGAATCAAATCATGAATCATGAATCATGAATTATGAATCATGAATTGAATCATGAATCATGAATCATGAATCATGATTTAAATCATAAATCATGAATCATGAATCATGAATCATAAATCATGAATTGAATCATAAATCATGAATCATGAATCAAATCATGAATCATGAATCATGAATCATGAATCATGAATTGAATCATGAATCATGAATTGAATCTTGAATCATGAATCATGAATCATGAATTGAATCATGAATCATGAATAGAAACATGAATAATGAATTGAATCATGAATCATGAATCATGAATTGAATCATGAATCATGAATTGTATCAGGAATCGAATCATGAATTGAATCATGAATCATGAATTGAATCATGAATCATGAATCATGAATTGAATCATGAATCATGATTCATAAATCAAATCATGAATCATGAATTGAATCATGAATCGAATCATGAATTGAGTCATGAATCATTATTTAAATCATGAATCATTAATTGAATCATAATTCATACATTGAATCATGAATCATGAATTGAATCATGAATCATGAATTATGAATCATGAATTGAATCATGAATAATGAATCATGAATCATGAATTGAATCATGAATCATGAATTGAATCATGAATCATGAATCATAAATTGAATCATGAATCATGAATCAAATCATGAATCATGAATTGAATTATGAATAATGAATCATGAATTGAATCATGAATTGAATCATGAATCATGAATCATGAATTGAATCATGAATCATAAATCATGAATTAAATCATGAATTGAATCATGAATCATGAATCATGAATCGACTCATGAATTATAAATTGAATCATGAATCATGAATCGAATCATGAATAATGAATCATGAATCATGAATCATGAATTGAATCATGAATTGAATAATGAATCATGAATCGAATCATGTATCATGAATCAAGAATCATGAATCGAATCATGAATCATGAATTGAATCTTGAATCATGAATCAAGAATCATAAATTGAATCATGAATCATGAATCGAATCATGAATAATGAATCATGAATCATGAATCATGAATTGAATCATGAATCATGAATCATTAATCAAATCATGAATCATGAATAAAGAATCATGAATCAAATCATGAATCATGAATTGAATCATGAATCATGAATCAAGAATCATGAATTGAATCATGAATTGAATCATGAATCATGAATCATGAATCATGAATTGAATCATGAATCATGAATTGAATCATGAATCATGAATCATGAATTGAATCATGAATCATGAATCATAAATCAAATCATGAATCATGAATTGAATCATGAATCATGAATCATGAATCGAATCATGAATCATGAATCATGAATCATGAATCATTAATCATGAATTAAATAATGAATCATGAATCATGAATCATGAATTGAATCATGAATCATGAATCATTAATCAAATCATGAATCATGAATAAAGAATCATGAATCAAATCATGAATCATGAATTGAATCATGAATCATGAATCAAGAATCATGAATTGAATCATGAATTGAATCATGAATCATGAATCATGAATCATGAATTGAATCATGAATCATGAATCATGAATTGAATCATGAATCATGAATTGAATCATGAATCATGAATCATTAATCAAATCATGAATCATGAATTGAATCATGAATCATGAATCATGAATCGAATCATGAATCATGAATCATGAATAATGAATCATTAATCATGAATTAAATCATGAATCATGAATCATGAATCATGAATTGAATAATGAATCATTAATTAAATCATGAATCATGAATCGAATCATAAATCATGAATCATGAATCATGAATCATTAATTGAATCATGAATCATGAATCAAATCATGAATCATGAATTATGAATCATGAATTGAATCATGAATCATGAATCATGAATCATGAATAATGAATCATGAATCATGAATCATGAATCATTAATCATGAATTAAATCATGAATCATGAATCATGAATTGAATCATGAATCATGAATCATTAATTAAATCATGAATCATGAATCGTATCATAAATCATGAATCATGAATCATGAATCATGAATTGAATCATGAATCATGAATCAAATCATGAATCATGAATTATGAATCATGAATTGAATCATGAATCATGAATTATGAATCATGAATTGAATCATGAATCATGAATCATGAATTGAATCATAAATTATGAATCATGAATCATGAATCATGAATTGAATCATGAATCATGTATTATGCATCATGAATTGAATCATGATTCATGAATCATGAATCATGAATTGAATCATGAATCATGAATCATAAATCGAATCATGAATCATGAATTGAATCATGAATCATGAATCTTGAATCATGAATCATGAATTGAATCATGAATCATGAATTAAATCATGAATCATGAATCATGAATCATGAATTGAATCATAAATCATGAATCATGAATCGAATCATAAATCATGAATCATGAATCATGAATTGAATCATGAATCATGAATCATGAATCAAATCATTAATCATGAATCATGAATCGAATCATGAATCATGAATCATGAATTGAATCCTGAATCATGAATCAAATCATGAATCATGAATTATGAATCATGAATTGAATCATGAATCATGAATTATGAATCATGAATTGAATCTTGAATCATGAATCATGAATCATGAATCATGAATTGAATCATAAATCATGCATCATGAATTATGAATTGAATCATGAATCATGAATCATGAATCATGAATCATGAATTGAATCATGAATCATGAATCATAAATCGAATCATGAATCATGAATTGAATCATGAATCATGAATCTTGAATCATGAATCATGAATTGAATCATGAATCATGAATTGAATCATGAATCATAAATCATGAATCATCAATTGAATCATAAATCATGAATCATGAATCGAATCATAAATCATGAATCATGAATCATGAATTGAATCATGAATCATGAATCATGAATCAAATCATTAATCATGAATCATGAATCATGAATCGAATCATGAATCATGAATCATGAATTAAATCATGAATCATGAATCGAATCATGAATCATTAATCATAAATCATGAATCATGAATCATAAATCATGAATCATGAATTGAATCATGAATCATGAATTGAATCATGAATCATGAATCATTAATTGAATCATGAATCATGAATTGAATCATAAATCATGAATCATGAATCATGAATCATGAATCATGAATTGAATCATGCATCATGAATCAAATCATGAATCATGAATCATGAATTATGAATCATGAATTGAATCATGAATCATGAATCATGAATCATGATTTAAATCATAAATCATGAATCATGAATCATGAATCATAAATCATGAATTGAATCATAAATCATGAATCATGAATCAAATCATGAATCATGAATCATGAATCATGAATCATGAATTGAATCATGAATCATGAATTGAATCTTGAATCATGAATCATGAATCATGAATTGAATCAAGAATCATGAATAGAATCATGAATAATGAATTGAATCATGAATCATGAATCATGAATTGAATCATGAATCATGAATTGTATCAGGAATCGAATCATGAATTGAATCATGAATCATGAATTGAATCATGAATCATGAATCATGAATTGAATCATGAATCATGATTCATAAATCAAATTATGAATCATGAATTGAATCATGAATCGAATCATGAATTGAGTCATGAATCATTATTTAAATCATGAATCATTAATTGAATCATAATTCATACATTGAATCATGAATCATGAATTGAATCATGAATCATGAATTATGAATCATGAATTGAATCATGAATAATGAATCATGAATCATGAATTGAATCATGAATCATGAATTGAATCATGAATCATGAATCATAAATTGAATCATGAATCATGAATCAAATCATGAATCATGAATTGAATTATGAATAATGAATCATGAATTGAATCATGAATTGAATCATGAATCATGAATCATGAATTGAATCATGAATCATAAATCATGAATTAAATCATGAATTGAATCATGAATCATGAATCATGAATCGACTCATGAATTATAAATTGAATCATGAATCATGAATCGAATCATGAATAATGAATCATGAATCATGAATCATGAATTGAATCATGAATTGAATCATGAATCATGAATCGAATCATGTATCATGAATCAAGAATCATGAATCGAATCATGAATCATGAATTGAATCTTGAATCATGAATCAAGAATCATAAATTGAATCATGAATCATGAATCGAATCATGAATAATGAATCATGAATCATGAATCATGAATTGAATCATGAATCATGAATCATTAATCAAATCATGAATCATGAATAAAGAATCATGAATCAAATCATGAATCATGAATTGAATCATGAATCATGAATCAAGAATCATGAATTGAATCATGAATTGAATCATGAATCATGAATCATGAATCATGAATTGAATCATGAATCATGAATCATGAATTGAATCATGAATCATGAATCATGAATTGAATCATGAATCATGAATCATAAATCAAATCATGAATCATGAATTGAATCATGAATCATGAATCATGAATCGAATCATGAATCATGAATCATGAATCATGAATCATTAATCATGAATTAAATAATGAATCATGAATCATGAATCATGAATTGAATCATGAATCATGAATCATTAATCAAATCATGAATCATGAATAAAGAATCATGAATCAAATCATGAATCATGAATTGAATCATGAATCATGAATCAAGAATCATGAATTGAATCATGAATTGAATCATGAATCATGAATCATGAATCATGAATTGAATCATGAATCATGAATCATGAATTGAATCATGAATCATGAATTGAATCATGAATCATGAATCATTAATCAAATCATGAATCATGAATTGAATCATGAATCATGAATCATGAATCGAATCATGAATCATGAATCATGAATCATGAATCATTAATCATGAATTAAATCATGAATCATGAATCATGAATCATGAATTGAATAATGAATCATTAATTAAATCATGAATCATGAATCGAATCATAAATCATGAATCATGAATCATGAATCATTAATTGAATCATGAATCATGAATCAAATCATGAATCATGAATTATGAATCATGAATTGAATCATGAATCATGAATCATGAATCATGAATAATGAATCATGAATCATGAATCATGAATCATTAATCATGAATTAAATCATGAATCATGAATCATGAATTGAATCATGAATCATGAATCATTAATTAAATCATGAATCATGAATCGTATCATAAATCATGAATCATGAATCATGAATCATGAATTGAATCATGAATCATGAATCAAATCATGAATCATGAATTATGAATCATGAATTGAATCATGAATCATGAATTATGAATCATGAATTGAATCATGAATCATGAATCATGAATTGAATCATAAATTATGAATCATGAATCATGAATCATGAATTGAATCATGAATCATGTATTATGCATCATGAATTGAATCATGATTCATGAATCATGAATCATGAATTGAATCATGAATCATGAATCATAAATCGAATCATAAATCATGAATCATGAATCATGAATTGAATCATGAATCATGAATCATGAATCAAATCATTAATCATGAATCATGAATCGAATCATGAATCATGAATCATGAATTGAATCATGAATCATAAATCAAATCATTAATCATGAATCATGAATCATGAATCGAATCATGAATCATGAATCATGAATTAAATCATGAATCATGAACCATGAATCGAATCATGAATCATTAATCATGAATCATGAATCGAATCATGAATCATGAATCATGAATCATTAATCATTAATCATGAATTAAATTATGAATCATGAATCATGAATTGAATCATGAATCATGAATCATTAATTGAATCATGAATCATGAATCGAATCATAAATCATGAATCATGAATCATGAATCATGAATCAAATCATGAATCATGAATCATGAATTATGAATCATGAATTGAATCATGAATCATGAATTATGAATCATGAATTGAATCATGAATCATGAATTATGCATCATGAATTGAATCAAAATTCATGAATCATTAATTGAATCATGAATCATGAATCATGAATTGAATCATGAATCATGAATTGAATCATGAATCATGAATCATGAATTGAATCATGAATCATGAATCATAAATCGAATCATGAATCATGAATTGAATCATGAATCATGAATCATGAATCATGAATTGAATCATAAATCATGAATCATGAATCGAATCATAAATCATGATTCATGAATCATGAATCATGAATTGAATCATGAATCATGAATCATGAATTGAATCATGAATCATGAATCATGAATTGAATCATGAATCATGAATCATGAATTGAATCATGAATCATGAATCATGAATCAGTAATCATGAATCATGAATCATGAATCGAATCATGAATCATTAATCATGAAATAAATCATGAATCATGAATTGAATCATGAATCATGAATCATTAATTGAATCATGAATTATGAATTGAATCATAAATCATGAATCATGAATCATGAATCATGAATCATTAATTGAATCATGAATCATGAATTGAATCATAAATCATGAATCATGAATTATGAATCATGAATTGAATCATGAATCATGAATCATGAATCATGAATCATGAATCATGAATCATGAATCATGAATTGAATCATAAATCATGAATCATGAATTATGAATCATGAATTGAATCATGAATCATGAATCATGAATCATGAATCATGAATTGAATCATGAATCATGAATCATGAATCGAATCATGAATCATGAATTGAATCATGAATCATGAATCATGAATTGAATCATTAATCATGAATCATGAATCATGAATTGAATCATGAATCATGAATTGAATCTTGAATTATGAATCATGAATCATGAATCATGAATTAAATCATGAATCATAAATCTTGAATCGAATCATGAATCATGAATCAAATCATGAATCATGAATCATGAATCAGTAATCATGAATCATGAATCGAATCATGAATCATGAATCATGAATCATGAATCATTAATCATGAATTAAATCATGAATCATGAATTGAATCATGAATCATGAATCAATAATTGAATCATGAATTGAATCATAAATCATGAATCATGAATCATGAATCATTAATTGAATCATGAATCATGAATTGAATCATAAATCATGAATCATGAATCATGAATTGAATCATGAATCATGAATCATGAATCAAATCATGAATCATGAATTGAATCATGAATCATGAATCATGAATTGAATCATTAATCATGAATCATGAATCATGAATTGAATCATGAATCATGAATTGAATCTTGAATTATGAATCATGAATCATGAATCATGAATTAAATCATGAATCATGAATCATGAATCGAATCATGAATCATGAATCAAATCATGAATCATGAATCATGAATCATTAATCATGAATTAAATCATGAATCATGAATTGAATCATGAATCATGAATCATTAATTGAATCATGAATCGAATCATAAATCATGAATCATGAATCATGAATCATGAATCATGAATTATGAATCATGAATTGAATCATGAATCATGAATTATGAATCATGAATTGAATCATGAATCAAGAATCATGAATTGAATCATAAATTATGAATCATGAATCGAATAATGAATCATGAATCATGAATCATGAATCATGAATTAAATCATGAATCATGAATTATGCATCATGAATTGAATCATGATTCATGAATCATGAATTGAATCATGAATCATGAATCATGAATCATGAATTGAATCATAAATCATGAATTGAATCATGAATCATGAATCATGAATTGAATCATGAAACATGAATTGAATCATGAATCATGAATCATGAATTGAATCATGAATCATGAATCATAAATCATGAATTAAATCATTAATTGAATCATGAATCGAAATATGAATCATTAATCAAGAATAATGAATTGAATCATGAATCATGAAATGAATCATGAATCATGAATCTTGAATCATGAATCATGAATTGAATCATGAATCATGAATTGAATCATGAATCTTGAATCATGAATAATAAATCATGAATTGATTCATGAATCATGAATCATGAATCATAAATTGAATCATAAATCATGAATCATGAATCGAATCATAAATCATGATTCATGAATCATGAATCATGAATTGAATCATGAATCATAAATCATAAATCAAATCATGAATCATGAATCATGAATCATGAATCATGAATTGAATCATGAATCATGGAACATGAATTAAATCATGAATCATGAATCATTAATCGAATCATGAATCATGAATCATGAATCATGAATCATAAATCATAAATTGAATCATGAATTATGAATCATTAATTGAATCATGAATCATGAGTCGAATCATAAATCATGAATTATGAATCATGAATCATGAATCATGAATTGAATCATGAATCATGAATTGAATCTTGAATTATGAATCATGAATCATGAATCATGAATTAAATCATGAATCATGTATCATGAATCGAATCATGAATCATGAATCAAATCATGAATCATGAATCATGAATCTGTAATCATGAATCATGAATCGAATCATGAATCATGAATCATGAATCATGAATCATTAATCATGAATTAAATCATGAATCATGAATTGAATCATGAATTATGAATCAATAATTGAATCATGAATTGAATCATGAATCATGAATCATGAATCATGAATCATTAATTGAATCATGAATCATGAATTGAATCATAAATCATGAATCATGAATCATGAATTGAATCATGAATCATGAATCATGAATCAAATCATGAATCATGAATTGAATCATAAATCATGAATCATGAATTGAATCATTAATCATGAATCATGAATCATGAATTGAATCATGAATCATGAATTGAATCTTGAATTATGAATCATGAATCATGAATCATGAATTAAATCATGAATCATGAATCATGAATCGAATCATGAATCATGAATCAAATCATGAATCATGAATCATGAATCATTAATCATGAATTAAATCATGAATCATGAATTGAATCATGAATCATGAATCATTAATTGAATCATGAATCGAATCATAAATCATGAATCATGAATCATGAATTATGAATCATGAATTGAATCATGAATCATGAATTATGAATCATGAATTGAATCATGAATCAAGAATCATGAATTGAATCATAAATTATGAATCATGAATCGAATAATGAATCATGAATCATGAATCATGAATCATGAATTAAATCATGAATCATGAATTATGCATCATGAATTGAATCATGATTCATGAATCATGAATTGAATCATGAATCATGAATCATGAATCATGAATTGAATCATAAATCATGAATTGAATCATGAATCATGAATCATGAATTGAATCATGAAACATGAATTGAATCATGAATCATGAATCATGAATTGAATCATGAATCATGAATCATAAATCATGAATTAAATCATTAATTGAATCATGAATCGAATTATGAATCATTAATCAAGAATAATGAATTGAATCATGAATCATGAAATGAATCATGAATCATGAATCTTGAATCATGAATCATGAATTGAATCATGAATCATGAATTGAATCATGAATCTTGAATCATGAATAATAAATCATGAATTGATTCATGAATCATGAATCATGAATCATAAATCAAATCATGAATCATGAATCATGAATCATGAATCATGAATTGAATCATGAATCATGGAACATGAATTAAATCATGAATCATGAATCATTAATCGAATCATGAATCATGAATCATGAATCATGAATCATGAATCATTAATCATGAATTAAATCATGAATCATAAATCATAAATTGAATCATGAGTTATGAATCATTAATTGAATCATGAATCATGAGTCGAATCATAAATCATGAATTATGAATCATGAATCATGAATCATGAATTGAATCATGAATCATGAATCAAATCATGAATCATAAATCATGAATTAAATCATTAATCATGAATCATGAATCATAAATCGAATCATGAATCATGAATTGAATCATGAATCATGAATCTTGAATCATGAATCATGAATTGAATCATGAATCATGAATTAAATCATGAATCATGAATCATGAATTGAATCATAAATCATGAATCATGAATCGAATCATAAATCATGAATCATGAATTGAATCATGAATCATGAATCAAATCATTAATCATGAATCATGAATCGAATCATGAATCATGAATCATGAATTGAATCATGAATCATAAATCAAATCATTAATCATGAATCATGAATCATGAATCGAATCATGAATCATAAATCATGAATTAAATCATGAATCATGAACCATGAATCGAATCATGAATCATTAATCATGAATCATGAATCATGAATCGAATCATGAATCATGAATCATGAATCATTAATCATTAATCATAAATTAAATTATGAATCATGAATCATGAATTGAATCATGAATCATGAATCATTAATTGAATCATGAATCATGAATCGAATCATAAATCATGAATCATGAATCATGAATCATGAATTGAATCATGAATCATGAATCAAATATTGAATCATGAATCATGAATTATGAATCATGAATTGAATCATGAATCATGAATCATGAATCATGAATTGAATCATAAATTATGAATAATGAATCATGAATCATGAATTGAATCATGAATCATGAATTATGCATCATGAATTGAATCAAAATCATGAATCATGAATCATAAATCGAATCATGAATCATGAATTGAATCATGAATTGAATCATGAATCATGAATCATGAATTGACTCATGAATCATGAATCATGAATTGAATCATGATTCATGAATCATGAATCATGAATTGAATCATGAATCATGAATCATGAATTGAATCATGAATCATGAATCATGAATCGAATCATGAATCATGAATCATAAATTAAATCATGAATCATGAATCATGAATCAGTAATCATGAATCATGAATCATGAATCGAATCATGAATCATTAATCATGAAATAAATCATGAATCATGAATTGAATCATGAATCATGAATCATTAATTGAATCATGAATTATGAATTGAATCATAAATCATGAATCATGAATCATGAATCATGAATCATTAATTGAATCATGAATCATGAATTGAATCATAAATCATGAATCATGAATTATGAATCATGAATTGAATCATGAATCATGAATCATGAATCATGAATTGAATCATGAATCATGAATCATGAATCAAATCATGAATCATGAATTGAATCATGAATCATGAATCATGAATTGAATCATTAATCATGAATCATGAATCATGAATTGAATCATGAATCATGAATTGAATCTTGAATTATGAATCATGAATCATGAATCATGAATTAAATCATGAATCATGAATCGAATCATGAATCATGAATCAAATCATGAATCATGAATCATGAATCAGTAATCATGAATCATGAATCGAATCATGAATCATGAATCATCAATCATGAATCATTAATCATGAATTAAATCATGAATCATTAATTGAATCATGAATCATGAATCATTAATTGAATCATGAATTGAATCATGAATCATGAATCATGAATCATGAATCATTAATTGAATCATGAATCATGAATTGAATCATAAATCATGAATCATGAATTATGAATAATGAATTGAATCATGAATCATGAATCATGAATCATGAATCATGAATTGAATCATGAATCATGAATCAAATCATGAATCATGAATTGAATCATGAATCATGAATCATGAATTGAATCATTAATCATGAATCATGAATCATGAATTGAATCATGAATCATGAATTGAATCTTGAATTATGAATCATGAATCATGAATCATGAATTAAATCATGAATCATGAATCATGAATCGAATCATGAATCATGAATCAAATCATGAATCATGAATCATGAATCATTAATCATGAATTAAATCATGAATCATGAATTGAATCATGAATCGAATCATAAATCATGAATCATGAATCATGAATCATGAATTGAATCATGAATTGAATCATGAATCATGAATCATGAATTATGAATCATGAATTGAATCATGAATCATGAATTATGAATCATGAATTGAATCATGAATCATGAATCATGAATTGAATCATAAATTATGAATCATGAATCGAATAATGAATCATGAATCATGAATCATGAATTAAATCATGAATCATGAATTATGCATCATGAATTGAATCATGATTCATGAATCATGAATTGAATCATGAATCATGAATCATGAATCATGAATTGAATCATAAATCATGAATTGAATCATGAATCATGAATCATGAATTGAATCATGAAACATGAATTGAATCATGAATCATGAATCATGAATTGAATCATGAATCATGAATCATAAATCATGAATTAAATCATTAATTGAATCATGAATCGAATTATGAATCATTAATCAAGAATAATGAATTGAATCATGAATCATGAAATGAATCATGAATCATGAATCATGAATCATGAATTGAATCATGAATCATGAATCTTGAATCATGAATAATAAATCATGAATTGATTCATGAATCATGAATCATGAATCATAAATTGAATCATAAATCATGAATCATGAATCAAATCATAAATCATGATTCATGAATCATGAATCATGAATTGAATCATGAATCATGAATCATAAATCAAATCATGAATCATGAATCATGAATCATGAATCATGAATTGAATCATGAATCATGGAACATGAATTAAATCATGAATCATGAATCATTAATCGAATCATGAATCATGAATCATGATCCATGAATCATGAATCATTAATCATGAATTAAATCATGAATCATAAATCATAAATTGAATCATGAATTATGAATCATTAATTGAATCATGAATCATGAGTCGAATCATAAATCATGAATCATGAATCATGAATCATGAATCATGAATTGAATCATGAATCATGAATCAAATCATGAATCATAAATCATGAATTAAATCATTAATCATGAATCATGAATCATGAATTGAATCTTGAATCATGAATCATGAGTCATGAATTGAATCATGAATCATGAATCATGAATTGAATCATGAATCAAGAATCAAATCATGAATCATGAATTGAATCATAAATCATGAATAGAATCATGAATAATAAATTGAATCATGAATCATGAATTGAATCATGAATCATGAATCATGATTCATAAATCGAATCATGAATTTAATCATGAATCATGAATCATGAATTGAATCATGAATCATGATTCATAAATCGAATCATGAATCATGAATTGAATCATGAATCGAATCATGAATTGAGTCATGAATCATGATTTAAATCATGAATCATTAAGTGAATCATGAATCATGAATCATACAATGAATCATGAATCATGAATTGAATCATGAATCATGAATTATGAATCATGAATTGAATCATGAATCATGAATAATGAATCATGAATCATGGATTGAATCATGAATCATGAATCATAAATTGAATCATGAATCATGAATCAAATCAGGAATCATGAATTGAATTATGAATAATAAATCATGAATTGAATCATGAATTGAATCATGAATTGAATCATGAATCATGAATTGAATCATGAATCATGAATCGACTCATGAATTATGAATTGAATCATGAATCATGAATTGAATCATGAATCATGAATCGAATCATGAATAATG
Source organism: Mixophyes fleayi (assembly GCF_038048845.1). Taxonomy (NCBI): domain Eukaryota; kingdom Metazoa; phylum Chordata; class Amphibia; order Anura; family Limnodynastidae; genus Mixophyes; species Mixophyes fleayi. The sequence continues at coordinate 58,379 of NW_027447087.1, read as the reverse complement.
AATCATGAATCATGAATCATGAATTGAATCATGAATTGAATCATGAATCATGAATCCAATCATGAATCATGAATCAAGAATCATGAATCGAATCATGAATCATGAATTGAATCTTGAATCATGAATCAAGAGTCATAAATTGAATCATGAATCATGAATCATGAATCGAATCATGAATCATGAATCGAATCATGAATAATAAATCATGAATTGAATCATGAATCATGAATCATTAATCAAATCATGAATCATGAATCAAGAATCATGAATTGAATCATGAATCATGAATTGAGTCATGAATCATGAATCAAGAATCATGAATTGAATCAAGAATCATGAATCATGAATCATGAATTGAATCATGAATCATGAATCATGAATTGAAATATGAATCATGAATCATGAATCATGAATTGAATCATGAATCATGAATCATAAATCAAATCATGAATCATGAATTGAATCATGAATCCTGAATTGAATCATGAATCATGAATCATGAATTGAATCATAAATCATGAATCATGAATCGAATCATAAATCATAAATCATGAATCATGAATCATGAATTGAATCATGAATCATGAATCATGAATCAAATCATTAATCATGAATCATGAATCATGAATCGAATCATGAATCATGAATCATGAATCATGAATTGAATCATGAATCATGAATCATGAATTAAATCATGAATCATGAATCATGAATCGAATCATGAATCATTAATCATGAATCATGAATCGAATCATGAGTCATGAATCATGAATCATGAATCATAAATCATTAATCATGAATTAAATCATGAATCATGAATCATTAATTGAATCATGAATCATGAATCATTAATTGAATCATGAATCATGAATCGAATTATAAATAATGAATCATGAATCATGAATCATGAATTGAATCCTGAATCATGAATCAAATCATGAATCATGAATCATGAATTATGAATCATGAATTGAATCATGAATCATGAATTATGAAACATGAATTGAATCATGAATCATGAATCATGAATCATGAATCATGAATTGAATCATAAATCATGAATCATGAATCGAATCATGAATCATGAATCATGAATCATGAATTGAATCATGAATCATGAATTATGCATCATGAATTGAATTATGATTCATGAATCATGAATTGAATCATGAATCATGAATCATGAATCTTGAATCATGAATCATGAATTGAATCATGAATCATGAATTGAATCATGAATCATGAATCGAATCATAAATCATGAATCATGAATCGAATCATAAATCATGATTCATGAATCATGAATCATGAATTGAATCACGAATCATCAATCATGAATCAAATCATTAATCATGAATCATGAATCATGAATCAAATCATGAATCATGAATTAAATCATGAATCATGAATCATGAATCGAATCATGAATCATGAATCGAATCATGAATCATTAATCATGAATCATGAATCATGAATCGAATCATGAATCATGAATCATGAATTGAATCATGAATCATGAATCATTGATTGAATCATGAATCATGAATTGAATCATAAATCATGAATCATGAATCATGAATCATGAATCATGAATTGAATAATGAATCATGAATCATTGATTGAATCATGAATCATGAATTGAATCATAAATCATGAATCATGAATCATGAATCATGAATTGAATCATGAATCATGAATCATGAATTAAATCATGAATCATGAATCATGAATCGAATCATGAATCATTAATCATGAATCATGAATCGAATCATGAGTCATGAATCATGAATCATGAATCATGAATCATGAATCATAAATCATTAATCATGAATTAAATCATGAATCATGAATCATTAATTGAATCATGAATCATGAATCATTAATTGAATCATGAATCATGAATCGAATTATAAATAATGAATCATGAATCATGAATCATGAATCATGAATTGAATCCTGAATCATGAATCAAATCATGAATCATGAATCATGAATTATGAATCATTAATTGAATCATGAATCATGAATTATGAATCATGAATTGAATCATGAATCATGAATCATAAATCATGAATCATGAATCGAATCATGAATCATGAATCGAATCATGAATCATGAATCATGAATCATGAATCATGAATTGAATCATGAATCATGAATTATGCATCATGAATTGAATCATGATTCATGAATCATGAATTGAATCATGAATCATGAATCATGAATCATGAATCATGAATCATGAATCATGAATCATAAATTGAATCATGAATCATGAATCATAAATCGAATCATGAATCATGAATTGAATCATGAATCATGAATCTTGAATCATGAATCATGAATTGAATCATGAATCATGAATTGAATCATGAATCATGAATCATGAATTGAATCATAAATCATGGATCATGAATCGAATCATAAATCATGATTCATGAATCATGAATTGAATCACGAATCATCAATCATGAATCAAATCATTAATCATGAATCATGAATCATGAATCAAATCATGAATCATGAATCATGAATTAAATCATGAATCATGAATCATGAATCGAATCATGAATCATTAATCATGAATCATGAATCATGAATCGAATCATGAATCATGAATCATGAATTGAATCATGAATCATGAATCATTGATTGAATCATGAATCATGAATTGAATCATAAATTTATGAATCATGAATCATGAATCATGAATCATGAATTGAATCATGAATCATGAATCAAATCATGAATCATGCATCATGAATTATGAATCATGAATTGAATCATGAATCATGAATCATGAATCATGAATTGAATCATAAATCATGAATCATGAATCATGAATTGAATTATAAATCATGAATCATGAATTGAATCATGAATCATGAATTATGCATCATGAATTGAATCATGATTCATGAATCATGAATTATGCATCATGAATTGAATCATGATTCATGAATCATGAATTGAATCATGAATCATGAATCATGAATCATGAATCATGAATCATGAATCATGAATCATGAATCATAAATTGAATCATGAATCATGAATCATAAATCGAATCATGTATCATGAATTAAATCATGAATCATGAATCTTGAATCATGAATCATGAATTGAATCATGAATCATGAATTGAATCATGAATCATGAATCATGAATTGAATCATAAATCATGAATCATGAATCGAATCATAAATCATGATTCATGAATCATGAATCATGAATTGAATCACGAATCATCAATCATGAATCAAATCATTAATCATGAATCATGAATCATGAATCAAATCATGAATCATGAATCATGAATTAAATCATGAATCATGAATCATGAATCGAATCATGAATCATGAATCATGAATCGAATCATGAATCATGAATCATGTATTGAATCATGAATCATGAATCATTGATTGAATCATGAATCATGAATTGAATCATAAATCATGAATCATGAATCATGAATCATGAATCATGAATTGAATCATGAATCATGAATCATTGATTGAATCATGAATCATGAATTGAATCATAAATCATGAATCATGAATCATGAATCATGAATTGAATCATGAATCATGAATCATGAATTAAATCATGAATCATGAATCATGAATCGAATCATGAATCATGAATCATGAATCGAATCATGAGTCATGAATCATGAATCATGAATCATGAATCATGAATCATGAATCATGAATCATGAATCATGAATCATGAATCATGAATCATGAATCATGAATCATGAATCATGAATCATGAATCATGAATCATGAATCAAATTATAAATAATGAATAATGAATCATGAATCATGAATCATGAATTGAATCCTGAATCATGAATCAAATCATGAATCATGAATTATGAATCATTAATTGAATCATGAATCATGAATTATGAATCATGAATTGAATCATGAATCATGAATCATAAATCATGTATCATGAATCGAATCATGAATCATGAATCATGAATCATGAATCATGAATCATGAATTGAATCATGAATCATGAATTATGCATCATGAATTCAATCATGATTCATGAATCATGAATTGAATCATGAATCATGAATCATGAATCATGAATCATGAATCATGAATCATGAATCATGAATCATAAATTGAATCATGAATCATGAATCATAAATCGAATCATGAATCATGAATTGAATCATGATTCATGAATCATGAATTGAATCATGAATCATGAATCATGAATCATGAATCATGAATCATAAATTGAATCATGAATCATGAATCATAAATCGAATCATGAATCATGAATTGAATCATGAATCATGAATCTTGAATCATGAATCATGAATTGAATCATGAATCATGAATTGAATCATGAATCATGAATCATGAATTGAATCATAAATCATGGATCATGAATCGAATCATAAATCATGATTCATGAATCATGAATCATGAATTGAATCACGAATCATCAATCATGAATCAAATCATTAATCATGAATCATGAATCAAATCATGAATCATGAATCATGAATTAAATCATGAATCATGAATCATGAATCAAATCATGAATCATTAATCATGAATCATGAATCATGAATCAAATCATGAATCATGAATCATGAATTGAATCATGAATCATGAATCATTGATTGAATCATGAATCATGAATTGAATCATAAATTTATGAATCATGAATCATGAATCATGAATCATGAATTGAATCATGAATCATGAATCAAATCATGAATCATGAATCATGAATTATGAATCATGAATTGAATCATGAATCATGAATCATGAATCATGAATTGAATCATAAATCATGAATCATGAATTATGAATTGAATTATAAATCATGAATCATGAATTGAATCATGAATCATGAATCATGAATCGAATCATGAATCATGAATTGAATCATGAATCATGAATCATGAATTGAATCATGAATCATGAATCATGAATCATGAATCATGAATCATGAATCATGAATCATGAATTGAATCATGAATCATGAATTGAATCTTGAATCATGAATCATGAATCATGAATAGAATCATGAATCATGAATTGAATCAGGAATCGAATCATGAATTGAATCATGAATCATGAATTGAATCATGAATCATGAATCATGAATTGAATCATGAATCAAATTATGAATCATGAATCATGAATTATGAATCATGAATTGAATCATGAATCATGAATTATGAATCATGAATTGAATCATGAATCATGAATCATGAATCATGAATTGAATCATAAATTATGAATCATGAATCGAATAATGAATCATGAATCATGAATCATAAATCATGAATTGAAGCATGAATCATGAATTATGCATCATGAATTGAATCATGATTCATGAATCATGAATTGAATCATGAATCTTGAATCATGAATCATGAATTGAATCATGAATCATGAATCATGAATTGAATCATGAATCATGAATCGAATCATGAAACATGAATTGAATCATGAATCATGAATCATGAATTGAATCATGAATCATGAATCATAAATCATGAATTAAATCATTAATTGAATCATGAATCGAATCATGAATCATTAATCAAGAATAATGAATTGAATCATGAATCATGAATTGAATCATGAATCATGAATTGAATCATGAATCTTGAATCATGAATCATGAATCATGAATTGATTCATGAATCATGAATCATGAATCATAAATTGAATCATAAATCATGAATCATGAATCGAATCATAAATCATGAATCATGAATCATGAATCAAATCATATATCATGAATCATGAATCGTGAATCGAATCATGAATCATGAATCATGAATCATGAATTGAATCATGAATCATGAATCATGAATTAAATCATGAATCATGAATCATGAATCGAATCATGAATCGTTAATCGTGAATCATGAATCATGAATCATGAATCATGAATCATTAATCATGAATTAAATCATGAATCATGAATCATGAATTAAATCATGAATCATGAATCATTATTGAATCATGAGTCGAATCATAAATCATGAATCATGAATCATGAATCATGAATCATGAATTGAATCATGAATCATGAATTGAATCATGAATCATGAATCATGAATTGAATCATGAATCATGAATCATGAATCATGAATCATGAATCATGAATCATGAATTGAATCATGAATCATGAATTGAATCTTGAATCATGAATCATGAATCATGAATAGAATCATGAATCATGAATTGAATCAGGAATCGAATCATGAATTGAATCATGAATCATGAATTGAATCATGAATCATGAATCATGAATTGAATCATGAATCAAATTATGAATCATGAATCATGAATTGAATCATGAATCATGAATCATGAATCGAATCATGAATCATGAATTGAATCATGAATCATGAATCATGAATTGAATCATGAATCATGAATCATAAATCATGAATCATGAATCATGAATCATGAATTGAATCATGAATCATGAATTGAATCTTGAATCATGAATCATGAATCATGAATAGAATCATGAATCATGAATTGAATCAGGAATCGAATCATGAATTGAATCATGAATCATGAATTGAATCATGAATCATGAATCATGAATTGAATCATGAATCAAATTATGAATCATGAATCATGAATTATGAATCATGAATTGAATCATGAATCATGAATTATGAATCATGAATTGAATCATGAATCATGAATCATGAATCATGAATTGAATCATAAATTATGAATCATGAATCGAATAATGAATCATGAATCATGAATCATAAATCATGAATTGAAGCATGAATCATGAATTATGCATCATGAATTGAATCATGATTCATGAATCATGAATTGAATCATGAATCTTGAATCATGAATCATGAATTGAATCATGAATCATGAATCATGAATTGAATCATGAATCATGAATCGAATCATGAAACATGAATTGAATCATGAATCATGAATCATGAATTGAATCATGAATCATGAATCATAAATCATGAATTAAATCATTAATTGAATCATGAATCGAATCATGAATCATTAATCAAGAATAATGAATTGAATCATGAATCATGAATTGAATCATGAATCATGAATTGAATCATGAATCTTGAATCATGAATCATGAATCATGAATTGATTCATGAATCATGAATCATGAATCATAAATTGAATCATAAATCATGAATCATGAATCGAATCATAAATCATGAATCATGAATCATGAATCAAATCATATATCATGAATCATGAATCGTGAATCGAATCATGAATCATGAATCATGAATTGAATCATGAATCATGAATCATGAATTAAATCATGAATCATGAATCATGAATCGAATCATGAATCGTTAATCGTGAATCATGAATCATGAATCATGAATCATGAATCATTAATCATGAATTAAATCATGAATCATGAATCATGAATTAAATCATGAATCATGAATCATTATTGAATCATGAGTCGAATCATAAATCATGAATCATGAATCATGAATCATGAATCATGAATTGAATCATGAATCATGAATTGAATCATGAATCATGAATCATGAATTGAATCATGAATCATGAATCATGAATCATGAATCATGAATCATGAATCATGAATTGAATCATGAATCATGAATTGAATCTTGAATCATGAATCATGAATCATGAATAGAATCATGAATCATGAATTGAATCAGGAATCGAATCATGAATTGAATCATGAATCATGAATTGAATCATGAATCATGAATCATGAATTGAATCATGAATCAAATTATGAATCATGAATCATGAATTGAATCATGAATCATGAATCATGAATCGAATCATGAATTGAATCATGAATCATGAATCATGAATTGAATCATGAATCATGAATCATGAATCATGAATCATGAATCATGAATCATGAATTGAATCATGAATCATGAATTGAATCTTGAATCATGAATCATGAATCATGAATAGAATCATGAATCATGAATTGAATCAGGAATCGAATCATGAATTGAATCATGAATCATGAATTGAATCATGAATCATGAATCATGAATTGAATCATGAATCAAATTATGAATCATGAATCATGAATTATGAATCATGAATTGAATCATGAATCATGAATTATGAATCATGAATTGAATCATGAATCATGAATCATGAATCATGAATTGAATCATAAATTATGAATCATGAATCGAATAATGAATCATGAATCATGAATCATAAATCATGAATTGAAGCATGAATCATGAATTATGCATCATGAATTGAATCATGATTCATGAATCATGAATTGAATCATGAATCTTGAATCATGAATTGAATCATGAATCATGAATCATGAATTGAATCATGAATCATGAATCGAATCATGAAACATGAATTGAATCATGAATCATGAATCATGAATTGAATCATGAATCATGAATCATAAATCATGAATTAAATCATTAATTGAATCATGAATCGAATCATGAATCATTAATCAAGAATAATGAATTGAATCATGAATCATGAATTGAATCATGAATCATGAATTGAATCATGAATCTTGAATCATGAATCATGAATCATGAATTGATTCATGAATCATGAATCATGAATCATAAATTGAATCATAAATCATGAATCATGAATCGAATCATAAATCATGAATCATGAATCATGAATCAAATCATATATCATGAATCATGAATCGTGAATCGAATCATGAATCATGAATCATGAATCATGAATTGAATCATGAATCATGAATCATGAATTAAATCATGAATCATGAATCATGAATCGAATCATGAATCGTTAATCGTGAATCATGAATCATGAATCATTAATCATGAATTAAATCATGAATCATGAATCATGAATTAAATCATGAATCATGAATCATTATTGAATCATGAGTCGAATCATAAATCATGAATCATGAATCATGAATCATGAATTGAATCATGAATCATGAATCAATTCATGAATCATGAATCATGAATTATGAATCATGAATTGAATCATGAATCATGAATCATGAATTGAATCATAAATCATGAATCATGAATTGAATCATGAATCATGAATCGAATCATGAATCATGAATTGAATCATTAATCATGAATCATGAATCATGAATTGAATCATGAATCATGAATTGAATCTTGAATCATGAATCATGAATCATGAATTGAATCATGAATCATGAATCATGAATTGAATCATGAATCATGAATCATGAATCGAATCATGAATCAAGAATCAAATCGTGAATCATGAATTGAATCATAAATCATGAATAGAATCATGAATAATGAATTGAATCATGAATCATGAATTGAATCATGAATCATGAATTGAATCAGGAATCGAATCATGAATTAAATCATGAATCATGAATTGAATAATGAATCATGAATTGAGTCATGAATCATGATTTAAATCATGAATCATTAATTGAATCATGAATCATGAATCATACAATGAATCATGAATCATGAATCATGAATTGAATCATGAATCATGAATCGAATCATGAATAATGAATCATGAATCATGAATCATGAATTGAATCATGAATTGAATCATGAATCATGAATCGAATCATGAATCATGAATCAAGAATCATGAATCGAATCATGAATCATGAATTGAATCTTGAATCATGAATCAAGAATCATAAATTGAATCATGAATCATGAATCGAATCATGAATCATAAATCGAATCATGAATAATGAATCATGAATTGAATCATGAATCATGAATCATTAATCAAATCATGAATCATGAATAATGAATCATGAATCGAATCATGAATCATGAATTGAATCATGAATCATGAATCAAGAATCATGAATTGAATCATGAATTGAATCATGAATCATGAATCATGAATTGAATCATGAATCATGAATCATGAATCATGAATCATGAATCATGAGTTGAATCATGAATCATGAATCATAAATCAAATCATGAATCATGAATTGAATCATGAATCATGAATCATGAATTGAATCATGAATCATGAATTGAATCATGAATCATGAATCATGAATCATGAATCATGAATTGAATCATGAATCATGAATCATAAATCAAATCATGAATCATGAATTGAATCATGAATCATGAATCTTGAATCATGAATCATGAATTGAATCATGAATCATGAATTGAATCATGAATCATGAATCATGAATTGAATCATGAATCATGAATCTTGAATCATGAATCATTATTTAAATCATGAATCATTAATTGAATCATGAATCATGAATCATACATTGAATCATGAATCATGAATCAAATCATGAATCATGAATCATGAATTATGAATCATGAATTGAATCATGAATCATGAATCATGAATCATGAATTGAATCATAAATCATGAATCATGAATCATGAATTGAATTATAAATCATGAATCATGAATTGAATCATGAATCATGAATCATGAATCGAATCATGAATCATGAATTGAATCATGAATCATGAATCATGAATTGAATCATGAATCATGAATCATGAATCATGAATCATGAATCATGAATTGAATCATGAATCATGAATTGAATCTTGAATCATGAATCATGAATCATGAATAGAATCATGAATCATGAATTGAATCAGGAATCGAATCATGAATTGAATCATGAATCATGAATCAAATCATGAATCATAAATCATGAATTTTGAATCATGAATTGAATCATGAATCATGAATTGAATCAGGAATCGAATCATGAATTGAATCATGAATCATGAATCAAATCATGAATCATGAATCATGAATTTTGAATCATGAATTGAATCATGAATCATGAATTGAATCATAAATTATGAATCATGAATCGAATAATGAATCATGAATTGAATCATAAATTACGAATCATGAATCGAATCATGAATCATTAATCAAGAATAATGAATTGAATCATGAATCATGAATTGAATCATGAATCATGAATTGAATCATGAATCTTGAATCATGAATCATGAATCATGAATTGATTCATGAATTATGAATCATGAATCATAAATTGAATCATAAATCATGAATCATGAATCGAATCATAAATCATGATTCATGAATCATGAATCATGAATTGAATCATGAATCATGAATCATGAATCAAATCATATATCATGAATCTTGAATCGTGAATCGAATCATGAATCATGAATCATGAATCATGAATTGAATCATGAATCATGAATCATGAATTAAATCATGAATCATGAATCATGAATCGAATCATGAATCGTTAATCGTGAATCATGAATCATGAATCATGAATCATGAATCATGAATCATGAATTGAATCATGAATCATGAATTAAATCATGAATCATGAATCATGAATTAAATCATGAATCATGAATCATTATTGAATCATGAATCATGAGTTGAATCATAAATCATGAATCATGAATCATGAATCATGAATCATGAATTGAATCATGAATCATGAATCAATTCATGAATCATGAATCATGAATTATGAATCATGAATTGAATCATGAATCATGAATCATGAATTGAATCATAAATCATGAATCATGAATTGAATCATGAATCATGAATCATGAATCGAATCATGAATCATGAATTGAATCATTAATCATGAATCATGAATCATGAATTGAATCATGAATCATGAAATGAATCTTGAATCATGAATCATGAATCATGAATTGAATCATGAAATATGAATCATGAATTGAATCATGAATCATGAATCATGAATCGAATCATGAATCAAGAATCAAATCGTGAATCATAAATTAAATCATAAATCATGAATAGAATCATGAATAATGAATTGAATCATGAATCATGAATTGAATCATGAATCATGAATTGAATCAGGAATCGAATAATGAATTGAATCATGAATCATGAATTGAATCATGAATCATGAATTGAGTCATGAATCATGATTTAAATCATGAATCATTAATTGAATCATGAATCATGAATCATACAATGAATCATGAATCATGAATCATGAATTGAATCATGAATCATGAATTATGAATCATGAATTGAATCATGAATCATGAATTGAATCATGAATCATGAATCATGGATTGAATCATGAATCATGAATCATAAATTGAATCATGAATCATGAATCAAATCATAAATCATGAATTGAATCATGAATCATGAATCATGAATCATAAATCGACTCATAAATTATGAATTGAATCATGAATCATGAATTGAATCATGAATCATGAATCGAATCATGAATAATGAATCATGAATCATGAATCATGAATTGAATCATGAATTGAATCATGAATCATGAATCAAATCATGAATCATGAATCAAGAATCATGAATCGAATCATGAATCATGAATTGAATCTTGAATCATGAATCAAGAATCATAAATTGAATCATGAATCATGAATCGAATCATGAATCATGAATCGAATCATGAATAATGAATCATGAATTGAATCATGAATCATGAATCATTAATCAAATCATGAATCATGAATCATGAATCATGAATCATGAATCGAATCATGAATCATGAATTGAATCATGAATCATGAATCAAGAATCATGAATTGAATCATGAATTGAATCATGAATCATGAATCATGAATTGAATCATGAATCATGAATCATGAATCATGAATCATGAATCATGAATTGAATCATGAATCATAAATCATAAATCAAATCATGAATCATGAATTGAATCATGAATCATGAATCCTGAATTGAATCATGAATCATGAATTGAATCATGAATCATGAATCATGAATCATGAATCATGAATTGAATCATGAATCATGAATCATAAATCAAATCATGAATCATGAATTGAATCATGAATTGAATCATGAATCATGAATCTTGAATCATGAATCATGATTTGAATCATGAATCATGAATTGAATCATAAATCATGAATCATGAATTGAATCATGAATCATGAATTTTGAATCATGAATCATTATTTAAATCATGAATCATTAATTGAATCATGAATCATGAATCATACATTGAATCATGAATCATGAATTGAATCATGAATCATGAATTATGAATCATGAATTGAATCATGAATCATGAATAATGAATCATGAATTGAATCATGAATCATGAATTGAATCATGAATCATGAATCATAAATTGAATCATGAATCATGAATCAAATCATGAATCATGAATTGAATTATGAATAATGAATCATGAATTGAATCATGAATTGAATCATGAATCATGAATTGAATCATGAATCATGAATCATGAATCATGAATTGAATCATGAATCATGAATTGAATCATGAATCATGAATTATGAATCATGAATCATGAATAATGAATCATGAATTGAATCATGAATCATGAATTGAATCATGAATCATGAATCATAAATTGAATCATGAATCATGAATCAAATCATGAATCAAATCATGAATCATGAATTGAATTATGAATAATGAATCATGAATTGAATCATGAATTGAATCATGAATCATGAATTGAATCATGGATCATGAATCATAAATCATGAATTAAATCATAATTTGAATCATGAATCATGAATTAAATCATGAATCATGAATTGAATCATGAATCATGAATCATGAATCGACTCATGAATTATGAATTGAATCATGAATCATGAATTGAATCATGAATCATGAATCGAATCTTGAATAATGAATCATAAATCATAAATCGAATCATGAATCATGAATTGAATCTTGAATCATGAATCAAGAATCAAAAATTGAATCATGAATCATGAATCATGAATCGAATCATGAATCGAATCATGAATAATGAATCATGAATCATGAATCATGAATTGAATCATGAATCATGAATCATTAATCAAATCATGAATCAAGAATCATGAATCGAATCATGAATCATGAATTGAATCCTGAATCATGAATTGAATCATGAATCATGAATTGAATCATAAATCATGAATCATGAATCGAATAATAAATCATGAATCATGAATCATGAATTGAATCATGAATCATGAATCTTGAATCAAATCATTAATCATGAATCATGAATCGAATCATGAATCATGAATTGAATCATGAATCATGAATCAAATCATTAATCATGAATCATGAATTATGAATCGAATCATGAATCATGAATCATGAATTAAATCATGAATCATGAATCGAATCATGAATCATTAATCATGAATCATGAATCGAATCATGAATCATGAATCATGAATCATGAATCGAATCATGAATCATGAATCATTAATCATGAATCATGAATTAAATCATGAATCATGAATCATGAATTGAATCATGAATCATGAATCATTAATTGAATCATGAATCATGAATCGAATCATAAATCATGAATCATGAATCATGAATCATGAATCATGAATTGAATCATGAATCATGAATCAAATCATGAATCATGAATCATAAATTTTGAATCATGAATTGAATCATGAATCATGAATTATGAATCATGAATTGAATCATGAATCATTAATCATGAATCATGAATTGAATCATGAATCATGAATCAAATCATGAATTATGAATCATAAATTATGAATCATGAATCAAATCATTAATCATGAATCATGAATCATGAATCGAATCATAAATCATGATTCATGAATCATGAATCATGAATTGAATCACGAATCATGAATCATGAATCAAATCATTAATCATGAATCATGAATCATGAATCGAATCATGAATCATGAATCATGAATTAAATCATGAATCATGAATCATGAATCGAATCATGAATCATTAATCATTAATCATGAATCATGAATCGAATCATGAATCATGAATCATGAATCATGAATTGAATCATGAATCATGAATCATGAATTGAATCATAAATCATGAATCATGAATCATGAATCATGAATTGAATCATAAATCATGAATCATGAATTGAATCATGAATCATGATTCATGAATCGAATCATGAATCATGAATTGAATCATGAATCATGAATCATGAATTGAATCATTAATCATGAATCATGAATCATAAATCATGAATCATGAATTGAATCATGAATCATGAATTGAATCTTGAATCATGAATCATGAATTGAATCATGAATCATGAATTGAATCAGGAATCGAATCATGAATTGAATCATGAATCATGAATTGAATCATGAATCATGAATCATGAATTGAATCATGAATCAAATCATGAATCATGAATCATGAATTATGAATCATGAATTGAATCATGAATCATGAATTATGAATCATGAATTGAATCATGAATCATGAATCATGAATCATGAATTGAATCATAAATTATAATTCATGAATCGAATAATGAATCATGAATCATGAATCATGAATTGAATCATGAATCATGAATTATGCATCATGAATTGAATCATGATTCATGAATCATGAATTGAATCATGACTCTTGAATCATGAATCATGAATTGAATAATGAATCATGAATCATGAATTGAATCATGAATCATGAATCATGAATTGAATCATGAAACATGAATTGAATCATGAATCATGAATCATGAATTGAATCATGAATCATGAATCATAAATCATGAATTAAATCATTAATTGAATCATGAATCGAATCATGAATCATTAATCAAGAATAATGAATTGAATCATGAATCATGAATTGAATCATGAATCTTGAATCATGAATCATGAATCATGAATTGATTCATGAATCATGAATCATGAATCATAAATTGAATCATAAATCATGAATCATGAATCGAATCATAAATCATGAATCGAATCATGAATCATGAATCATGAATCATGAATTGAATCATTAATCATGAATCATGAATTAAAACATGAATCATGAATCATGAATCGAATCATGAATCATGAGTCGAATCATAAATCATGAATCATGAATCATGAATCATGAATCATGAATCATGAATTGAATCATGAATCATAAATCAAATCATGAATCATGAATCATGAATTATGAATCATGAATTGAATCATGAATCATGAATCATGAATTGAATCATGAATCATGAATCATGAATCGAATCATGAATCAAATCATGAATCAAGAATCATGAATCGAATCATGAATCATGAATTGAATCCTGAATCATGAATTGAATCATGAATCATGAATCATGAATTGAATCATGAATCATGAATCATGAATTGAATCCTGAATCATGAATTGAATCATGAATCATGAATCATGAATTGAATCATGAATCATGAATCATGAATCGAATCATGAATCGAATCATGAATAATGAATCATGAATCATGAATCATGAATTGAATCATGAATCATGAATCATTAATCAAATCATGAATCAAGAATCATGAATCGAATCATGAATCATGAATTGAATCCTGAATCATGAATTGAATCATGAATCATGAATCATGAATTGAATCATGAATCATGAATCATGAATCGAATCATGAATCATGAATTGAATCATTAATCATGAATCATGAATCATGAATTGAATCATGAATCATGAATTGAATCTTGAATCATGAATCATGAATCATGAATTGAATCATGAATCATGAATCATAAATCATGAATTAAATAATTAATTGAATCTTGAATCATGAATAATGAATCATGAATCGAATCATGAATCAAGAATCAAATCATGAATCATGAATTGAATCATAAATCATGAATAGAATCATGAATAATGAATTGAATCATGAATCTTGAATTGAATCATGAATCATGAATTGAATCAGGAATCGAATCATGAATCATGAATCATGAATCAAATCATTAATCATGAATCATGAATCGAATCATGAATCATGAATTGAATCATGGATCATGAATCAAATCATTAATCATGAATCATGAATCATGAATCGAATCATGAATCATGAATCATGAATTAAATCATGAATCATGAATCGAATCATGAATCATTAATCATGAATCATGAATCGAATCATGAATCATGAATCATGAATCATGAATCATGAATCGAATCATGAATCATGAATCATGAATCATTAATCATGAATCATGAATCGAATCATGAATATTGAATCATGAATCATGAATCATGAATTGAATCATGAATTGAATCATGAATCATGAATCGAATCATGAATCATGAATCAAGAATCATGAATCGAATCATGAATCATGAATTGAATCTTGAATCATGAATCAAGAATCATAAATTGAATCATGAATCATGAATCGAATCATGAATCATAAATCGAATCATGAATAATGAATCATGAATTGAATCATGAATCATGAATCATTAATCAAATCATGAATCATGAATAATGCATCATGAATCGAATCATGAATCATGAATTGAATCATGAATCATGAATCAAGAATCATGAATTGAATCATGAATTGAATCATGAATCATGAATCATGAATTGAATCATGAATCATGAATCATGAATCATGAATTATGAATCATGAATTGAATCATGAATCATGAATTGAATCATGAATCATGAATCATAAATTGAATCATGAATCATGAATCAAATCATGAATCATGAATTGAATCATGAATCATGAATCATGAATCATAAATCGACTCATAAATTATGAATTGAATCATGAATCATGAATTGAATCATGAATCATGAATCGAATCATGAATCATGAATCGAATCATGAATAATGAATCATGAATCATGAATCATGAATTGAATCATGAATTGAATCATGAATCATGAATCAAATCATGAATCATGAATCAAGAATCATGAATCGAATCATGAATCATGAATTGAATCTTGAATCATGAATCAAGAATCATAAATTGAATCATGAATCATGAATCGAATCATGAATCATAAATCGAATCATGAATAATGAATCATGAATTGAATCATGAATCATGAATCATTAATCAAATCATGAATCATGAATCATGAATCATGAATTGAATCATGAATCATGAATTGAATCATGAATCATGAATCAAGAATCATGAATTGAATCATGAATTGAATCATGAATCATGAATCATGAATTGAATCATGAATCATGAATCATGAATTGAATCATGAATCATGAATTGAATCATGAATCATGAATCATGAATCATGAATCATGAATTGAATCATGAATCATGAATTGAATCATGAATCATGAATCATAAATCAAATCATGAATCATGAATTGAATCATGAATCATGAATCTTGAATCATGAATCATGATTTGAATCATGAATCATGAATTGAATCATAAATCATGAATCATGAATTGAATCATGAATCATGAATTTTGAATCATGAATCATTATTTAAATCATGAATCATTAATTGAATCATGAATCATGAATCATACATTGAATCATGAATCATGAATTGAATCATGAATCATGAATTATGAATCATGAATTGAATCATGAATCATGAATAATGAATCATGAATTGAATCATGAATCATGAATTGAATCATGAATCATGAATCATAAATTGAATCATGAATCATGAATCAAATCATGAATCATGAATTGAATTATGAATAATGAATCATGAATTGAATCATGAATCATGAATTGAATCATGAATCATGAATCATGAATCATGAATTGAATCATGAATCATGAATTGAATCATGAATCATGAATCATGAATCATGAATTGAATCATGAATCATGAATTATGAATCATGAATTGAATCATGAATCATGAATAATGAATCATGAATTGAATCATGAATCATGAATTGAATCATGAATCATGAATCATAAATTGAATCATGAATCATGAATCAAATCATGAATCAAATCATGAATCATGAATTGAATTATGAATAATGAATCATGAATTGAATCATGAATTGAATCATGAATCATGAATTGAATCATGGATCATGAATCATAAATCATGAATTAAATCATAATTTGAATCATGAATCATGAATTGAATCATGAATCATGAATTGAATCTTGAATAATGAATCATAAATCATAAATCGAATCATGAATCATGAATTGAATCTTGAATCATGAATCAAGAATCAAAAATTGAATCATGAATCATGAATCATGAATCGAATCATGAATCGAATCATGAATAATGAATCATGAATCATGAATCATGAATTGAATCATGAATCATGAATCATTAATCAAATCATGAATCAAGAATCATGAATCGAATCATGAATCATGAATTGAATCCTGAATCATGAATTGAATCATGAATCATGAATCATGAATTGAATCATGAATCATGAATCATGAATCGAATCATGAATCATGAATTGAATCATTAATCATGAATCATGAATCATGAATTGAATCATGAATCATGAATTGAATCTTGAATCATGAATCATGAATCATGAATTGAATCATGAATCATGAATCATAAATCATGAATTAAATAATTAATTGAATCTTGAATCATGAATAATGAATCATGAATCGAATCATGAATCAAGAATCAAATCATGAATCATGAATTGAATCATAAATCATGAATAGAATCATGAATAATGAATTGAATCATGAATCTTGAATTGAATCATGAATCATGAATTGAATCAGGAATCGAATCATGAATCATGAATCATGAATCAAATCATTAATCATGAATCATGAATCGAATCATGAATCATGAATTGAATCATGGATCATGAATCAAATCATTAATCATGAATCATGAATCATGAATCGAATCATGAATCATGAATCATGAATTAAATCATGAATCATGAATCGAATCATGAATCATTAATCATGAATCATGAATCGAATCATGAATCATGAATCATGAATCATGAATCATGAATCGAATCATGAATCATGAATCATGAATCATTAATCATGAATCATGAATCGAATCATGAATATTGAATCATGAATCATGAATCATGAATTGAATCATGAATTGAATCATGAATCATGAATCGAATCATGAATCATGAATCAAGAATCATGAATCGAATCATGAATCATGAATTGAATCTTGAATCATGAATCAAGAATCATAAATTGAATCATGAATCATGAATCGAATCATGAATCATAAATCGAATCATGAATAATGAATCATGAATTGAATCATGAATCATGAATCATTAATCAAATCATGAATCATGAATAATGCATCATGAATCGAATCATGAATCATGAATTGAATCATGAATCATGAATCAAGAATCATGAATTGAATCATGAATTGAATCATGAATCATGAATCATGAATTGAATCATGAATCATGAATCATGAATCATGAATCATGAATCATGAATCATGAATTGAATCATGAATCATGAATCATAAATCAAATCATGAATCATGAATTGAATCATGAATTATGAATCATGAATTGAATCATGAATCATGAATTGAATCATGAATCATGAATCATGAATCATGAATCATGAATTGAATCATGAATCATGAATCATAAATCAAATCATGAATCATGAATTGAATCATGAATCATGAATCTTGAATCATGAATCATGAATTGAATCATGAATCATGAATTGAATCATGAATCATGAATTGAATCATGAATCATGAATCATTAATTGAATCATGAATCATGAATCATACATTGAATCATGAATCATGAATCAAATCATGAATCATGAATCATGAATTATGAATCATGAATTGAATCATGAATCATGAATTGAATCATGAATCATGAATCATGAATCATGAATTAAATCATAAATCATGAATCATGAATCATGAATTGAATTATAAATCATGAATCATGAATTGAATCATGAATCATGAATCATGAATCGAATCATGAATCATGAATTGAATCATGAATCATGAATTGAATCATTAATCATGAATCATGAATCATGAATCATGAATTGAATCATGAATCATGAATTGAATCTTGAATCATGAATCATGAATCATGAATAGAATCATGAATCATGAATTGAATCAGGAATCGAATCATGAATTGAATCATGAATCATGAATCAAATCATGAATCATGAATCATGAATTATGAATCATGAATTGAATCATGAATCATGAATTATGAATCATGAATTGAATCATGAATCATGAATCATGAATTGAATCATAAATCATGAATCATGAATTGAATCATGAATCATGAATCATGAATCGAATCATGAATCATGAATTGAATCATTAATCATGAATCATGAATCATGAATTGAATCATGAATCATGAATTGAATCTTGAATCATGAATCATGAATCATGAATTGAATCATGAATCATGAATCATGAATTGAATCATGAATCATGAATCATGAATCGAATCATGAATCAAGAATCAAATCGTGAATCATGAATTAAATCATAAATCATGAATAGAATCATGAATAATGAATTGAATCATGAATCATGAATTGAATCATGAATCATGAATTGAATCAGGAATCGAATCATGAATTGAATCATGAATCATGAATTGAATCATGAATCATGAATTGAGTCATGAATCATGATTTAAATTATGAATCATTAATTGAATCATGAATCATGAATCATACAATGAATCATGAATCATGAATCATGAATTGAATCATGAATCATGAATTATGAATCATGAATTGAATCATGAATCATGAATTGAATCATGAATCATGAATCATAAATTGAATCATGAATCATGAATCAAATCATGAATCATGAATTGAATCATGAATCATGAATCATGAATCATAAATCGACTCATAAATTATGAATTGAATCATGAATCATGAATTGAATCATGAATCATGAATCGAATCATGAATCATGAATCAAATCATGAATAATGAATCATGAATCATGAATCATGAATTGAATCATGAATTGAATCATGAATCATGAATCAAATCATGAATCATGAATCAAGAATCATGAATCGAATCATGAATCATGAATTGAATCTTGAATCATGAATCAAGAATCATAAATTGAATCATGAATCATGAATCGAATCATGAATCATAAATCGAATCATGAATAATGAATCATGAATTGAATCATGAATCATGAATCATTAATCAAATCATGAATCATGAATCATGAATCATGAATTGAATCATGAATCATGAATTGAATCATGAATCATGAATCAAGAATCATGAATTGAATCATGAATTGAATCATGAATCATGAATCATGAATTGAATCATGAATCATGAATCATGAATCATGAATTGAATCATGAATCATGAATCATAAATCAAATCATGAATCATGAATTGAATCATGAATCATGAATCATGAATTGAATCATGAATCATGAATTGAATCATGAATCATGAATCATGAATCATGAATCATGAATTGAATCATGAATCATGAATTGAATCATGAATCATGAATCATAAATCAAATCATGAATCATGAATTGAATCATGAATCATGAATCTTGAATCATGAATCATGATTTGAATCATGAATCATGAATTGAATCATAAATCATGAATCATGAATTGAATCATGAATCATGAATTTTGAATCATGAATCATTATTTAAATCATGAATCATTAATTGAATCATGAATCATGAATCATACATTGAATCATGAATCATGAATTGAATCATGAATCATGAATTATGAATCATGAATTGAATCATGAATCATGAATAATGAATCATGAATTGAATCATGAATCATGAATTGAATCATGAATCATGAATCATAAATTGAATCATGAATCATGAATCAAATCATGAATCATGAATTGAATTATGAATAATGAATCATGAATTGAATCATGAATTGAATCATGAATCATGAATTGAATCATGAATCATGAATCATGAATCATGAATTGAATCATGAATCATGAATTGAATCATGAATCATGAATCATGAATCATGAATTGAATCATGAATCATGAATTATGAATCATGAATTGAATCATGAATCATGAATAATGAATCATGAATTGAATCATGAATCATGAATTGAATCATGAATCATGAATCATAAATTGAATCATGAATCATGAATCAAATCATGAATCAAATCATGAATCATGAATTGAATTATGAATAATGAATCATGAATTGAATCATGAATTGAATCATGAATCATGAATTGAATCATGGATCATGAATCATAAATCATGAATTAAATCATAATTTGAATCATGAATCATGAATTGAATCATGAATCATGAATTGAATCTTGAATAATGAATCATAAATCATAAATCGAATCATGAATCATGAATTGAATCTTGAATCATGAATCAAGAATCAAAAATTGAATCATGAATCATGAATCATGAATCGAATCATGAATCGAATCATGAATAATGAATCATGAATCATGAATCATGAATTGAATCATGAATCATGAATCATTAATCAAATCATGAATCAAGAATCATGAATCGAATCATGAATCATGAATTGAATCCTGAATCATGAATTGAATCATGAATCATGAATCATGAATTGAATCAAAAATCATGAATCATGAATCGAATAATAAATCATGAATCATGAATTGAATCATGAATCATGAATCATGAATCAAATCATTAATCATGAATCATGAATCGAATCATGAATCATGAATTGAATCATGAATCATGAATCAAATCATTAATCATGAATCATGAATTATGAATCGAATCATGAATCATGAATCATGAATTAAATCATGAATCATGAATCGAATCATGATTCATTAATCATGAATCATGAATCGAATCATGAATCATGAATCATGAATCATGAATCATGAATCGAATCATGAATCATGAATCATGAATCATTAATCATGAATCATGAATTAAATCATGAATCATGAATCATGAATTGAATCATGAATCATGAATCATGAATTGAATCATGAATCATGAATCGAATCATAAATCATGAATCATTAATCATGAATCATGAATCATGAATCGAATCATAAATCATGATTCATGAATCATGAATCATGAATTGAATCACGAATCATGAATCATGAATCAAATCATTAATCATGAATCATGAATCATGAATCGAATCATGAATCATGAATCATGAATTAAATCATGAATCATGAATCATGAATCGAATCATGAATCATTAATCATTAATCATGAATCATGAATCGAATCATGAATCATGAATCATGAATTGAATCATGAATCATGAATCATTGATTGAATCATGAATCATGAATTGAATCATGAATCATGAATCATGAATTATAAATCATGAATTGAATCATGAATCATGAATCACGAATCATGAATCATGAATTGAATCATAAATCATGAATCATGAATCATGAATCATGAATTGATTCATAAATCATGAATCATGAATTGAATCATGAATCATGAATTGAATCATGAATCATGAATCATGAATTGAATCATTAATCATGAATCATGAATCATTAATCATGAATCATGAATTAAATCATGAATCATGAATCATGAATTGAATCATGAATCATGAATCATGAATTGAATCATGAATCATGAATCGAATCATAAATCATGAATCATTAATCATGAATCATGAATCATGAATCGAATCATAAATCATGATTCATGAATCATGAATCATGAATTGAATCACGAATCATGAATCATGAATCAAATCATTAATCATGAATCATGAATCATGAATCGAATCATGAATCATGAATCATGAATTAAATCATGAATCATGAATCATGAATCGAATCATGAATCATTAATCATTAATCATGAATCATGAATCGAATCATGAATCATGAATCATGAATTGAATCATGAATCATGAATCATTGATTGAATCATGAATCATGAATTGAATCATGAATCATGAATCATGAATTATAAATCATGAATTGAATCATGAATCATGAATCACGAATCATGAATCATGAATTGAATCATAAATCATGAATCATGAATCATGAATCATGAATTGATTCATAAATCATGAATCATGAATTGAATCATGAATCATGAATTGAATCATGAATCATGAATCATGAATTGAATCATTAATCATGAATCATGAATCATAAATCATGAATCATGAATTGAATCATGAATCATGAATTGAATCTTGAATCATAAATCATGAATTGAATCATGAATCATGAATTGAATCAGGAATCGAATCATGAATTGAATCATGAATCATGAATTGAATCATGAATCATGAATCATGAATTGAATCATGAATCAAATCATGAATCATGAATCATGAATTATGAATCATGAATTGAATCATGAATCATGAATCATGAATCATGAATTGAATCATAAATTATAAATCATGAATCGAATAATGAATCATGAATCATGAATCATGAATTGAATCATAAATCATGAATTATGCATCATGAATTGAATCATGATTCATGAATCATGAATTGAATCATGACTCTTGAATCATGAATCATGAATTGAATAATGAATCATGAATCATGAAATGAATCATGAATCATGAATCATGAATCGAATCATGAAACATGAATTGAATCATGAATCATGAATCATGAATTGAATCATGAATCATGAATCATAAATCATGAATTAAATCATTAATTGAATCATGAATCGAATCATGAATCATTAATCAAGAATAATGAATTGAATCATGAATCATGAATTGAATCATGAATCTTGAATCATGAATCATGAATCATGAATTGATTCATGAATCATGAATCATGAATCATAAATTGAATCATAAATCATGAATCATGAATCGAATCATAAATCATGAATCATGAATCATGAATCGAATCATGAATCATGAATCATGAATCATGAATTGAATCATGAATCATGAATCATGAATTAAATCATGAATCATGAATCGAATCATGAATCATGAATCATGAATCATTAATCATGAATTAAATCATGAATCATGAATCATGAATTGAATCATGAATCATGAATCATTAATTGAATCATGAATCATGAGTCGAATCATAAATCATGAATCATGAATCATGAATCATGAATCATGAATCATGAATTGAATCATGAATCATAAATCAAATCATGAATCATGAATCATGAATTATGAATCATGAATTGAATCATGAATCATGAATCATGAATTGAATCATGAATCATGAATCATGAATCGAATCATGAATCATGAATTGAATCATTAATCATGAATAATGAATCATGAATTGAATCATGAATCATGAATTGAATCTTGAATCATGAATCATGAATCATGAATTGAATCATGAATCATGAATCATAAATCATGAATTAAATCATTAATTGAATCTTGAATCATGAATAATGAATCATGAATCGAATCATGAATCAAGAATCAAATCATGAATCATGAATTGAATCATAAATCATGAATAGAATCATGAATAATGAATTGAATCATGAATCTTGAATTGAATCATGAATCATGAATTGAATCAGGAATCGAATCATGAATCATGAATCATGAATCAAATCATTAATCATGAATCAGGAATCGAATCATGAATCATGAATTGAATCATGGATCATGAATCAAATCATTAATCATGAATCATGAATCATGAATCGAATCATGAATCATGAATCATGAATTAAATCATGAATCATGAATCGAATCATGAATCATTAATCATGAATCATGAATCGAATCATGAATCATGAATCATGAATCATGAATCAGGAATCGAATCATGAATCATGAATCATGAATCATTAATCATGAATCATGAATTAAATCATGAATCATGAATCATGAATTGAATCATGAATCATGAATCATGAATTGAATCATGAATCATGAATCGAATCATAAATCATGAATCATGAATCATGAATCATGAATCATGAATTGAATCATGAATCATGAATCAAATCATGAATCATGAATCATAAATTATGAATCATGAATTGAATCATGAATTATGAATCATGAATTGAATCATGAATCATGAATTATGAATCATGAATTGAATCATGAATCATTAATCATGAATCATGAATTGAATCATAAATCATGATTCATGAATCATGAATCATGAATTGAATCACGAATCATGAATCATGAATCAAATCATTAATCATGAATCATGAATCATGAATCGAATCATGAATCATGAATCATGAATTAAATCATGAATCATGAATCATGAATCGAATCATGAATCATTAATAATTAATCATGAATCATGAATCGAATCATGAATCATGAATCATGAATTGAATCATGAATCATTGATTGAATCATGAATCATGAATCATGAATCATGAATTGAATCATTAATCATAAATCATGAATCATAAATCATGAATCATGAATTGAATCATGAATCATGAATTGAATCTTGAATCATGAATCATGAATCATGAATCATGAATAGAATCATGAATAATGAATTGAATCATGAATCATGAATCATGAATTGAATCATGAATCATGAATTGAATCAGGAATCGAATCATGAATTGAATCATGAATCATGAATTGAATCATGAATCATGAATCATGAATTGAATCATGAATCAAATCATGAATCATGAATCATGAATTATGAATCATGAATTGAATCATGAATTATGAATCATGAATTGAATCATGAATCATGAATCATGAATCATGAATTGAATCATAAATTATAAATCATGAATCGAATAATGAATCATGAATCATGAATCATGAATCATGAATTGAATCATGAATCATGAATTATGCATCATGAATTGAATCATGATTCATGAATCATGAATTGAATCATGAATCTTGAATCATGAATCATGAATAGAATCATGAATCATGAATCATGAATTGAATCATGAATCATGAATCATGAATCGAATCATGAAACATGAATTGAATCATGAATCATGAATCATGAATCATGAATTGAATCATGAATCATGATTCATAAATCATGAATTAAATCATTAATTGAATCATGAATCGAATTATGAATCATTAGTCAAGAATAATGAATTGAATCATTAATCATGAATTGAATCATGAATCATGAATCTTGAATCATGAATCATGAATTGAATCATGAATCATGAATTGAATCATGAATCTTGAATCATTAATCATGAATTGATTCATGAATCATGAATCATGAATCATAAATTGAATCATAAATCATGAATCATGAATCGAATCATAAATCATGAATCATGAATCATGAATCGAATCATGAATCATGAATCATGAATCATGAATCATGAATTGAATCATGAATCATGAATCATAAATTAAATCATGAATCATGAATCATGAATCGAATCATGAATCATTAATCATGAATCATGAATCATGAATCATGAATTGAATCATGAATCATGAATCGAATCATAAATCATGAATCATGAATCATGAATCATGAATCATGAATTGAATCATGAATCATGAATCAAATCATGAATCATGAATCATAAATTATGAATCATGAATTGAATCATGAATTATGAATCATGAATTGAATCATGAATCATGAATTATGAATCATGAATTGAATCATGAATCATTAATCATGAATCATGAATTGAATCATAAATCATGATTCATGAATCATGAATCATGAATTGAATCACGAATCATGAATCATGAATCAAATCATTAATCATGAATCATGAATCATGAATCGAATCATGAATCATGAATCATGAATTAAATCATGAATCATGAATCATGAATCGAATCATGAATCATTAATAATTAATCATGAATCATGAATCGAATCATGAATCATGAATCATGAATTGAATCATGAATCATTGATTGAATCATGAATCATGAATCATGAATCATGAATTGAATCATTAATCATAAATCATGAATCATAAATCATGAATCATGAATTGAATCATGAATCATGAATTGAATCTTGAATCATGAATCATGAATCATGAATCATGAATAGAATCATGAATAATGAATTGAATCATGAATCATGAATCATGAATTGAATCATGAATCATGAATTGAATCAGGAATCGAATCATGAATTGAATCATGAATCATGAATTGAATCATGAATCATGAATCATGAATTGAATCATGAATCAAATCATGAATCATGAATCATGAATTATGAATCATGAATTGAATCATGAATCATGAATTATGAATCATGAATTGAATCATGAATCATGAATCATGAATCATGAATTGAATCATAAATTATAAATCATGAATCGAATAATGAATCATGAATCATGAATCATGAATTGAATCATGAATCATGAATTATGCATCATGAATTGAATCATGATTCATGAATCATGAATTGAATCATGAATCTTGAATCATGAATCATGAATTGAATCATGAATCATGAATCATGAATTGAATCATGAATCATGAATCATGAATCGAATCATGAAACATGAATTGAATCATGAATCATGAATCATGAATCATGAATTGAATCATGAATCATGATTCATAAATCATGAATTAAATCATTAATTGAATCATGAATCGAATTATGAATCATTAGTCAAGAATAATGAATTGAATCATTAATCATGAATTGAATCATGAATCATGAATCTTGAATCATGAATCATGAATTGAATCATGAATCATGAATTGAATCTTGAATCTTGAATCATTAATCATGAATTGATTCATGAATCATGAATCATGAATCATAAATTGAATCATGAATAATGAATCATGAATCGAATCATGAATCATGAATCATGAATCATGAATCATGAATTGAATCATGAATCATGAATCATAAATTAAATCATGAATCATGAATCATGAATCGAATCATGAATCATTAATCATGAATCATGAATCATGAATCATGAATCATGGATCATTAATCATGAATTAAATCATGAATCATGAATCATGAATTGAATCATGAATCATGAATCATGAATTAAATCATGAATCATGAATCATGAGTCGAATCATAAATCATGAATCATGAATCATGAATCATGAATCATGAATTGAATCATGAATCATAAATCAAATCATGAATCATGAATCATGAATTATGAATCATGAATTGAATCATGAATCATGAATCATGAATTGAATCATAAATCATGAATCATGAATTGAATCATGAATCATGAATCGAATCATGAATCATGAATTGAATCATTAATCATGAATCATGAATCATGAATTGAATCATGAATCATGAATTGAATCTTGAATCATGAATCATGAATCATGAATTGAATCATGAATCATGAATCATGAATTGAATCATGAATAATGAATCATGAATCGAATCATGAATCAAGAACCAAATCATGAATCATGAATTGAATCATAAATCATGAATAAAATCATGAATAATGAATTGAATCATGAATCATGGATTGAATCATGAATCATGAATTGAATCAGGAATCGAATCATGAATTGAATCATGAATCATGAATTGAATCATGAATCATGAATTGAATCATGAATCATGAATCATGAATTGAATCATGAATCATGATTCATAAATCGAATCATGAATCATGAATTGAATCATGAATCGAATCATGAATTGAGTCATGAATCATGATTTAAATCATGAATCATTAATTGAATCATGAATCATGAATCATACAATGAATCATGAATCATGAATCATGAATTGAATCATGAATCATGAATTATGAATCATGAATTGAATCATGAATCATGAATAATGAATCATGAATCATGAATTGAATCATGAATCATGAATCATGGATTGAATCATGAATCATGAATCATAAATTGAATCATGAATCATGAATCAAATCATGAATCATGAATTGAATTATGAATAATGAATCGTGAATTGAATCATGAATTGAATCATGAATCAAGAATCATGAATCATGAATCATGAATCATGAATTTAATCATGAATCATGAATTGAATCATGAATCATGAATCATGAATCGACTCATGAATTATGAATTGAATCATGAATCATGAATTGAATCATGAATCATGAATCGAATCATGAATCATGAATCATGAATCATGAATCATGAATTGAATCATGAATTGAATCATGAATCATGAATCGAATCATGAATCATGAATCAAGAATCATGAATCGAATCATGAATCATGAATTGAATCTTGAATCATGAATCAAGAATCATAAATTGAATCATGAATCATGAATCGAATCATGAATCATGAATCGAATCATAAATAATGAATCATGAATTGAATCATGAATCATGAATCATTAATCAAATCATAAATCATGAATCAAGAATCATGAATCGAATCATGAATCATGAATTGAATCGTGAATCATGAATCAAGAATCATGAATTGAATCATGAATTGAATCATGAATCATGAATCATGAATTGAATCATGAATCATGAATCATGAATTGAATCATGAATCATGAATCATGAATCATGAATCATGAATTGAATCATGAATCATGAATCATAAATCAAATCATGAATCATGAATTGAATCATGAATCATGAATCTTGAATCATGAATCATGAATTGAATCATGAATCATGAATTGAATCATGAATCATAAATCATGGATTGAATCATGAATCATGAATCATAAATTGAATCATGAATCATGAATCAAATCATGAATCATGAATTGGATTATGAATAATGAATCATGAATTGAATCATGAATTGAATCATGAATCATGAATCAAATCATGAATCATGAATTGAATTATGAATAATGAATCATGAATAGAATCATGAATTGAATTATGAATCATGAATCATGAATCATGAATCATGAATCATGAATTGAATCATGAATCATGAATTGAATCATGAATCATGAATCGACTCATGAATTATGAATTGAATCATGAATAATGAATTGAATCATGAATCATGAATCGAATCATGAATAATGAATCATGAATCTTGAATAATGAATTGAATCATGAATTGAATCATGAATCATGAATCGAATCATGAATCATGAATCAAGAATCATGAGTCGAATCATGAATCATGAATTGAATCTTGAATCATGAATCAAGAATCATAAATTGAATCATGAATCATGAATCATGAATTGAATCATGAATTGAATCATGAATCATGAATCGAATCATGAATCATGAATCAAGAATCATGAGTCGAATCATGAATCATGAATTGAATCTTGAATCATGAATCAAGAATCATAAATTGAATCATGATTCATGAATCGAATCATGAATCATGAATCGAATAATGAATAATGAATCATGAATTGAATCATGAATCATGAATTGAATCATGAATCATGAATCAAGAATCATGAATTGAATCATGATTCTTGAATCGAATCATGAATCATGAATCAAATCATGAATAATGAATCATGAATTGAATCATAAATCATGAATTGAATCATGAATCATGAATCAAGAATCATGAATTGAATCATGAATCATGAATCGAATCATGAATAATGAATCATGAATTGAATCATGAATCATTAATCAAATCATGAATCATGAATCAAGAATCATGAAGCGAATCATGAATCATGAATTGAATCATGAATCATGAATCAAGAATCATGAATTGAATCATGAATTTAATCATGAATCATGAATCATGAATCATGAATTGAATCATGAATCATGAATTGAATCATGAATCATGAATCATGAATCATGAATTGAATCATGAATCATGAATCATAAATCAAATCATGAATCATGAATTGAATCATGAATCATGAATCTTGAATCATGAATCATGAATTGAATCATGAATCATGAATTGAATCATGAATCATGAATCATGAATTGAATCATAAATCATGAATCATGAATCGAATCATAAATCATGAATCATGAATCATGAATCATGAATTAAATCATGAATCATGAATCGAATCATGAATCATTAATCATGAATCATGAATCGAATCATGAGTCATGAATCATGAATCATGAATCATGAATCATAAATCATTAATCATGAATTAAATCATGAATCATGAATCATGAATTGAATCATGAATCATGAATCATTAATTGAATCATGAATCATGAATCGAATTATAAATAATGAATCATGAATCATGAATCATGAATCATGAATTGAATCCTGAATCATGAATCAAATCATGAATCATGAATCATGAATTATGAATCATGAATTGAATCATGAATCATGAATCATGAATCATGAATTGAATCATAAATCATGAATCATGAATCGAATCATGAATCATGAATTATGCATCATGAATTGAATCATGAATCATGAATCATGAATTGAATCATGAATCATGAATCATAAATCGAATCATGAATCATGAATTGAATCATGAATCATGAATCTTGAATCATGAATCATGAATTGAATCATGAATCATGAATTGAATCATGAATCATGAGTCATGAATCATGAATTGAATCATAAATCATGAATCATGAATCGAATCATAAATCATGATTCATGAATCATGAATCATGAATTGAATCATGAATCATGAATCATGAATCGAATCATTAATCATGAATCATGAATCATGAATCGAATCATGAATCATGAATCATGAATTATGAATTGAATCATAAATCATGAATCATGAATCGAATCATAAATCATGATTCATGAATCATGAATCATGAATTGAATCATGAATCATGAATCATGAATCGAATCATTAATCATGAATCATGAATCGAATCATGAATCATGAATCATGAATCGAATCATGAATCATGAATCATTGATTGAATCATGAATCATGAATCGAATCATGAATCATGAATCATGAATTGAATCATGAATCATGAATCATGAATTGAATCATGAATCATGAATCATTGATTGAATCATGAATCATGAATTGAATCATGAATCATGAATCAAATCATGAATCATGAATCGAATCATGAATCATGAATCATTGATTGAATCATGAATCATGAATCGAATCATGAATCATGAATCATGAATTGAATCATGAATCATGAATCATGAATTGAATCATGAATCATGAATCATGAATTGAATCATGAATCATGAATCATTGATTGAATCATGAATCATGAATCATGAATCATGAATTATGCATCATGAATTGAATCATGAATCATGAATCATGAATTGAATCATGAATCATGAATCATAAATCGAATCATGAATCATGAATTGAATCATGAATCATGAATCTTGAATCATGAATCATGAATTGAATCATGAATCATGAATTGAATCATGAATCATGAGTCATGAATCATGAATTGAATCATAAATCATGAATCATGAATCGAATCATAAATCATGATTCATGAATCATGAATCATGAATTGAATCATGAATCATGAATCATGAATCGAATCATTAATCATGAATCATGAATCATGAATCGAATCATGAATCATGAATCATGAATCGAATCATGAATCATGAATCATGAATTATGAATTGAATCATAAATCATGAATCATGAATCGAATCATAAATCATGATTCATGAATCATGAATCATAATTTGAATCATGAATCATGAATCATGAATCGAATCATTAATCATGAATCATGAATCGAATCATGAATCATGAATCATGAATCAAATCATGAATCATGAATCATTGATTGAATCATGAATCAAGAATCGAATCATGAATCATGAATCATGAATTGAATCATGAATCATGAATTGAAACATGAATCATGAATCATTGATTGAATCATGAATCATGAATTGAATCATGAATCATGAATCAAATCATGAATCATGAATCATGAATCGAATCATGAATCATGAATCATTGATTGAATCATGAATCATGAATCGAATCATGAATCATGAATCATGAATTGAATCATGAATCATGAATCATGAATTGAATCATGAATCATGAATCATGAATTGAATCATGAATCATGAATCATTGATTGAATCATGAATCATAAATTGAATCATGAATCATAAATCAAATCATGATTTATGAATTGAATTATGAATAATGAATCATGAATTGAATCATGAATTGAATCATGAATCATGAATCATAAATTGAATCATGGATCATGAATCATAAATCATGAATTAAATCATAATTTGAATCATGAATCATGAAATAAATCATGAATCATGAATTGAATCATGAATCATGAATCGACTCATGAATTATGAATTGAATCATGAATCATGA
The DNA here is from genome assembly GCF_038048845.1 of Mixophyes fleayi. NCBI lineage: Eukaryota > Metazoa > Chordata > Amphibia > Anura > Limnodynastidae > Mixophyes > Mixophyes fleayi. Next base: position 23,372 of record NW_027447087.1, on the reverse strand, counting down.
ATTATGCATCATGAATTGAATCATGAATCATGAATTGAATCATGAATCATGAATCACAAATCGAATCAAGAATCATGAATTGAATCATGAATCATGAATCTTGAATCATGAATCATGAATTGAATCATGAATCATGAATTGAATCATGAATCATGAATCATGAATCATGAATTGAATCATAAATCATGAATCATGAATCGAATCATAAATCATGATTCATGAATCATGAATCATGAATTGAATCATGAATCATGAATCATGAATCGAATCATTAATCATGAATCATGAATCATGAATCGAATCATGAATCATGAATCATGAATCGAATCATGAATCATGAATCATGAATTGAATCATGAATCATGAATCATTGATTGAATCATGAATCATGAATCATGAATCGAATCATGAATCATGAATCATGAATTGAATCATGAATCATGAATCATTGATTGAATCATGAATCATGAATTGAATCATAAATCATGAATCATGAATCATGAATCATGAATCATGAATTGAATCATGGATCATGAATCATAAATCATGAATTAAATCATAATTTGAATCATGAATCATGAAATAAATCATGAATCATGAATTGAATCATGAATCATGAATCGACTCATGAATTATGAATTGAATCATGAATCATGAATTATGCATCATGAATTGAATCATGAATCATGAATCATGAATTGAATCATGAATCATGAATCACAAATCGAATCATGAATTGAATCATGAATCATGAATCTTGAATCATGAATCATGAATTGAATCATGAATCATGAATTGAATCATGAATCATGAATCATGAATCATGAATTGAATCATAAATCATGAATCATGAATCGAATCATAAATCATGATTCATGAATCATGAATCATGAATTGAATCATGAATCATGAATCATGAATTGAATCATGAATCATGAATCATTGATTGAATCATGAATCATGAATCATGAATCGAATCATGAATCATGAATCATGAATTGAATCATTAATCATGAATCATGAATCATGAATCGAATCATTAATCATGAATCATGAATCATGAATCGAATCATGAATCATGAATCATGAATTGAATCATGAATCATGAATCATTGATTGAATCATGAATCATGAATCATGAATCGAATCATGAATCATGAATCATGAATTGAATCATGAATCATGAATCATTGATTGAATCATGAATCATGAATTGAATCATAAATCATGAATCATGAATCATGAATCATGAATCATGAATTGAATCATGAATCATGAATCAAATCATGAATCATGAATCATGAATTGAATCATGAATCATGAATTGAATCATTAATCATGAATCATGAATCATGAATCATGAATAGAATCATGAATCATGAATTGAATCATTAATCATGAATTGAATCATGAATCATGAATTGAATCAGGAATCGAATCATAAATTGAATCATGAATCATGAATTAAATCATGAATCATGAATCATGAATTGAATCATAAATCGAATCATGAATCATGAATTGAATCATGAATCGAATCATGAATTGAGTCATGAATCATTATTTAAATCATGAATCATTAATTGAATCATGAATCATGAATCATACATTAAATCATGAATCATTAATTGAATCATGAATCATGAATCATACCTTAAATCATGAATCATGAATTGAATCATGAATCATGAATTATGAATCATGAATTAAATCATGAATCATGAATAATGAATCATGAATTGAATCATGAATCATGAATTGAATCATGAATCATGAATTGAATCATGAATCATGAATCATAAATTGAATCATGAATCATGAATCAAATCATGATTCATGAATTGAATTATAAATAATGAATCATGAATTGAATCATGAATTGAATCATGAATCTTGAATCATAAATTGAATCATGGATCATGAATCATAAATCATGAATTAAATCATAATTTGAATCATGAATCATGAAATAAATCATGAATCATGAATTGAATCATGAATCATGAATAGACTCATGAATTATGAATTGAATCATGAATCATGAATTGAATCATGAATCATGAATCATGAATAATGAATCATAAATCATAAATCGAATCATGAATCATGAATCATGAATTGAATCTTGAATCATGAATCATGAATCATGAATGGAATCATGAATCATGAATAATGAATTGAATCATGAATCATGAATCATTGATTGAATCATGAATCATGAATTGAATCATAAATCATGAATCATGAATCATGAATCATGAATCATGAATTGAATCATGGATCATGAATCATAAATCATGAATTAAATCATAATTTGAATCATGAATCATGAAATAAATCATGAATCATGAATTGAATCATGAATCATGAATCGACTCATGAATTATGAATTGAATCATGAATCATGAATTATGCATCATGAATTGAATCATGAATCATGAATCATGAATTGAATCATGAATCATGAATCACAAATCGAATCATGAATTGAATCATGAATCATGAATCTTGAATCATGAATCATGAATTGAATCATGAATCATGAATTGAATCATGAATCATGAATCATGAATCATGAATTGAATCATAAATCATGAATCATGAATCGAATCATAAATCATGATTCATGAATCATGAATCATGAATTGAATCATGAATCATGAATCATGAATCGAATCATTAATCATGAATCATGAATCATGAATCGAATCATGAATCATGAATCATGAATTGAATCATGAATCATGAATCATTGATTGAATCATGAATCATGAATCATGAATCGAATCATGAATCATGAATCATGAATTGAATCATGAATCATGAATCATTGATTGAATCATGAATCATGAATTGAATCATAAATCATGAATCATGAATCATGAATCATGAATCATGAATTGAATCATGAATCATGAATCAAATCATGAATCATGAATCATGAATTGAATCATGAATCATGAATTGAATCATAAATCATGAATCATGAATCATGAATCATGAATAGAATCATGAATCATGAATTGAATCATTAATTATGAATTGAATTATGAATCATGAATTGAATCAGGAATCGAATCATAAATTGAATCATGAATCATGAATTAAATCATGAATCATGAATCATGAATTGAATCATGAATCATGATTCATAAATCGAATCATGAATCATGAATTGAATCATGAATCGAATCATGAATTGAGTCATGAATCATTATTTAAATCATGAATCATTAATTGAATCATGAATCATGAATCATACATTAAATCATGAATCATTAATTGAATCATGAATCATGAATCATACCTTAAATCATGAATCATGAATTGAATCATGAATCATGAATTATGAATCATGAATTAAATCATGAATCATGAATAATGAATCATGAATTGAATCATGAATCATGAATTGAATCATGAATCATGAATTGAATCATGAATCATGAATCATAAATTGAATCATGAATCATGAATCAAATCATGATTCATGAATTGAATTATGAATAATGAATCATGAATTGAATCATGAATTGAATCATGAATCTTGAATCATAAATTGAATCATGGATCATGAATCATAAATCATGAATTAAATCATAATTTGAATCATGAATCATGAAATAAATCATGAATCATGAATTGAATCATGAATCATGAATCGACTCATGAATTATGAATTGAATCATGAATCATGAATTGAATCATGAATCATGAATCATGAATAATGAATCATAAATCATAAATCGAATCATGAATCATGAATCATGAATTGAATCTTGAATCATGAATCATGAATCATGAATGGAATCATGAATTGAATCATGAATCATGAATCGAATCATGAATCATGAATCAAGAATCATGAATCGAATCATGAATCATGAATTGAATCTTGAATCATGAATCAAGAATCATAAATTGAATCATGGATCATGAATCATGAATCGAATCATGAATCGAATCATGAATAATGAATCATGAATCATGAATCATGAATTGAATCATGAATCATTAATCAAATCATGAATCATGAATCAAGAATCACGAATCGAATCATGAATCATGAATTGAATCATGAATCAAGAATCATGAATTGAATCATGAATTGAATCATGAATCATGAATCATGAATTGAATCATGAATCATGAATCATGAATTGAATCATGAATCATGAATCATGAATTGAATCATGATTAATGAATCATAAATCAAATCATGAATCATGAATTGAATCATGAATCATGAATCTTGAATCATGAATCATGAATTGAATCATGAATCATGAATTGAATCATGAATCATGAATCATGAATCATGAATTGAATCATAAATCATGAATCATGAATCGAATCATAAATCATGAATCATGAATTATGAATTGAATCATGAATCATGAATCATGAATCATGAATCATGAATTGAATCATGAATCATGAATCATGAATCAAATCATTAATCATGAATCATGAATCGAATCATGAATCATGAATTGAATCATGAATCATAAATCAAATCATTAATCATGAATCATTAATCATGAATCATGAATCATTAATCATGAATCATGAATCATGAATCATGAATCATGAATTGAATCATGAATCATGAATCGAATCATGAATCATTAATCATGAATCATGAATCGAATCATGAATCATTAATCATGAATCATGAATCATGAATCGAATCATGAATCATGAATCATTAATCATGAATCATGAATTAAATCATGAATCATGAATTGAATCATGAATCATGAATCATGAATCATGAATCATGAATCATGAATTGAATCATGAATCATGAATCAAATCATGAATTATGAATCATAAATTATGAATCATGAATTGAATCATGAATCATGAATTATGAATCATGAATTGAATCATGAATCATGAATCTTGAATCATGAATCATGAATCATGAATTGAATCATGAATCATGAATCAAATCATGAAAATACTTTTACTAACCTACAAGGCCATCAACAAAGCTGCACCAACATACATCTCCTCTCTTGTCTCAAAATATCTCCCAACTCGGCAACTCCGTTCTGCAAAAGATCTGCGTCTCTCATCCACCCTCATTACATCCTCCCATTCCCGGTTACAGGACTTTTTTCGGGCTGCACCCACTCTATGGAACTCTTTCCCTCGCACAATAAGACTCTCCTCTGTTCTACAAACTTTCAAGCGTTCTCTGAAAACCTACCTATTCAGACAAGCGTATAATATTCCTCAACCACCATCTTAACCTCACTACCTTTAGCCTGTTACACAATTTCACACAAGACAACTACCCCCGGACCAACATTATTGTGTGACAGGATCATTTAGCTTATGAGTCACCCTACCTTTGCAGTCTGGCTGGGCCAAGATGCAAAATGTATACTTAACCTCATGTGTCAATCTCCCATTGTCCCATAGATTGTAAGCTTGCGAGCAGGGCCTTCTCACCTCTTTGTCTGTTTTACCCAGTTTGTTTATTAGTTTATTACGTTTGTCCCCAATTGTAAAGCGCTACGGAATATGTTGGCGCTATATAAATAACTGATGATGATGATGATGATGATTAATCATGAATCATGAATCATGAATCGAATCATGAATCATGAATCATGAATCATTAATCATGAATCATGAATTAAATCATGAATCATGAAATGAATCATGAATCATGAATCATGAATCATGAATCATGAATCATGAATCATGAATTGAATCATGAATCATGAATCAAATCATGAATCATAAATTATGAATCATGAATTGAATCATGAATCATGAATTATGAATCATGAATTGAATCATGAATCATGAATCTTGAATCATGAATCATGAATCATGAATTGAATCATGAATCATGAATCAAATCATGAATTATGAATCATGAATTATGAATCATGAATAGAATCATGAATTATGAATTATGAATCATGAATTGAATCATGAATCATGAATCATGAATCATGAATCATGAATTGAATCATAAATTATGAATCATGAATTGAATTATGAATCATGAATCATAAATCGAATCATGAATCATGAATTGAATCATGAATCATGAATCTTGAATCATGAATCATAAATTGAATCATGAATCATGAATTGAATCATAAATCATGAATCATGAATCGAATCATAAATCATGATTCATGAATCATGAATCATGAATTGAATCATGAATCATGAATCATGAATCATGAATTGAATCATGAATCATGAATCATGAATCAAATCATAAATCAGTAATCATGAATCATGAATCGAATCATGAATCATGAATCATGAATCATTAATCATGAATTAAATCATGAATCATGAATCATGAATTATGAATCATGAATTGAATCATGAATCATGAATCATGAATCATGAATCATGAATTGAATCATAAATCATGAATCATGAATTATGAATCATGAATTATGAATCATGAATAGAATCATGAATTATGAATTATGAATCATGAATTGAATCATGAATCATGAATCATGAATTGAATCATAAATTATGAATCATGAATTGAATTATGAATCATGAATCATAAATTATGAATCATGAATTGAATCATGAATCATGATTCATGAATTGAATCATTAATCATGAATCATGAATTGAATCATGAATCATGAATTGAATCTTGAATCATGAATCATGAATCATGAATCATGAATTAAATCATGAATCATGAATCATGAATCATGAATCATAAATCATTAATCATTAATCATGAATTAAATCATGAATCATGAATTGAATCATGAATCATGAATCATTAATTGAATCATGAATCATGAATCGAATCATAAATCATGAATCATGAATCATGACTCATGAATCATGAATTGAATCATGAATCATGAATCAAATCATGAATCATGAATCATGAATTATGAATCATGAATTGAATCATGAATCATGAATAATGAATCATGAATTGAATCATGAATCATGAATCATGAATCATGAATTGAATAATGAATCATGAATTATGCATCATGAATTGAATCATGATTCATGAATCATGAATTGAATCATTAATCTTGAATTATGAATCATGAATTGAATCATGAATCATGAATTATGCATCATAAATTGAATCATGATTCATGAATCATGAATTGAATCATGAATCATGAATTGAATTATGAATCATGAATCATAAATCGAATCATGAATCATGATTTGAATCATGAATCATGAATCTTGAATCATGAATCATGAATTGAATCATGAATCATGAATTGAATCATGAATCATGAATCGAGAATCATGAATTGAATCATGAATCATGAATCGAATCATGAATCATGAATCATAAATTAAATCATGAATCATGAATCGAATCATGAATCAGTAAACATGAATCATGAATCGAATCATGAATCATGAATCATTAATCATGAATTAAATCATAATTCATGAATCATGAATTATGAATCATGAATTGAATCATGAATCATGAATCATGAATCATGAATCATGAATCATGAATCATGAATTGAATCATAAATCATGAATCATGAATTGAATCATGAATCATGAATCGAATCATGAATCATGAATTGAATCATGAATCATGAATCATGAATTGAATCAATAATCATGAATCATGAATTGAATCATGAATCATGAATTGAATCTTGAATCATGAATCATGAATCATGAATTAAATCATGAATCATGAATCATGAATCATGAATCGAATCATGAATCATGAATCGAATCATGAATCATGAATCATGAATCATTAATCATTAATCATGAATTAAATCATGAATCATGAATCATGAATTGAATCATGAATCATGAATCATTAATTGAATCATGAATCATGAATCGAATCATAAATCATGAATCATGAATCATGACTCATGAATCTTGAATTGAATCATGAATCATGAATCAAATCATGAATCATGAATCATGAATTATGAATCATGAATTGAATCATGAATCATGAATAATGAATCATGAATTGAATCATGAATCATGAATCATGCATCATGAATTGAATCATGAATCATGAATTATGCATCATGAATTGAATCATGATTCATGAATCATGAATTGAATCATGAATCTTGAATCATGAATCATGAATTGAATCATGAATCATGAATTGAATCATGAATCATGAATCATGAATTGAATCATGAATCATGAATCGAATCATGAATCATGAATCATGAATCATGAATCATGAATTGAATCATGAATCATGAATTGAATCATAATTTGAATCATGATTCATGAATCATGAATTGAATCATGAATCTTGAATCATGAATCATGAATTGAATCATGAATCATGAATTAAATCATGAATCATGAATCATGAATCATGAATTGAATCATAAATCATGAATCATGAATCGAATCATAAATCATGATTCATGAATCATGAATCATGAATTGAATCATGAATCATGAATCATGAATCAAATCATTAATCATGAATCATGAATCATGAATCGAATCATGAATCATGAATCATGAATTAAATCATGAATCATGAATCATGAATCGAATCATGAATCATTAATCATGAATCATAAATCATGAATCATGAATTGAATCATGAATCATGAATTGAATCATAAATCATGAATCATGAATCATGAATCATGAATAGAATCATGAATCATGAATCATGAATCATGAATTGAATCATGAATCATGAATAATGCATCATGAATTGAATCATGATTCATGAATCATGAATTGAATCATGAATCATGAATCATGAATCATGAATTGAATCATGAATTATGCATCATGAATTGAATCATGATTCATGAATCATGAATTGAATCATGAATCTTGAATCATGAATCATGAATCATGAATTGAATCATAAATCATGAATCATGAATTGAATCATGAATCATGAATCGAATCATGAATCATGAATTGAATCATGAATCATGAATCATGAATTGAATCATTAATCATGAATCATGAATTGAATCATGAATCATGAATTGAATCTTGAATCATGAATCATGAATTAAATCATGAATTATGAATCATGAATCATGAATCATGAATCGAATCATGAATCATGAATCGAATCATGAATCATGAATCATGAATCATTAATCATTAATCATGAATTAAATCATGAATCATGAATCATGAATTGAATCATGAGTCATGAATCTTGAATTGAATCATGAATCATGAATCAAATCATGAATCATGAATTATGAATCATGAATTGAATCATGAATCATGAATAATGATTCATAAATTGAATCATGAATCATGAATCATGAATCATGAATTGAATCATGAATCATGAATTATGCATCATGAATTGAATCATGATTCATGAATCATGAATTGAATCATGAATCTTAAATCATGAATCATGAATTGAATCATGAATCATGAATTGAATCATGAATCATGAATTGAATCATGAATCATGAATCATGAATCGAATCATGAATCATGAATCATGAATCATGAATCATGAATTGAATCATGAATCATGAATTGAATCATGAAATGAATCATGATTCATGAATCATGAATTGAATCATGAATCTTGAATCATAATTCATGAATTGAATCATGAATCATGAATTGAATCATGAATCATGAATCATGAATCATGAATTGAATCATAAATCATGAATCATGAATCGAATCATAAATCATGATTCATGAATCATGAATCATGAATTAAATCATGAATCATGAATCATGAATCGAATCATTAATCATGAATCATGAATTATGAATCGAATAATGAATCATGAATCATGAATTAAATCATGAATCATGAATCATGAATCGAATCATGAATCATTAATCATGAATCACGAATCATGAATCATGAATCATGAATTGAATCATAAATCATGAATCATGAATTGAATCATGAATCATGAATTGAATCATAAATCATGAATCATGAATCATGAATCATGAATTGAATCATGAATCATGAATTGAATCATTAATCATGAATCATGAATCATAAATCATGAATCATGAATTGAATCATGAATCATGAATTGAATCTTGAATCATGAATCATGAATCATGAATAGAATCATGAATCATGAATCATGAATCATGAATTGAATCATGAATCATGAATTATGCATCATGAATTGAATCATGATTCATGAATCATGAATTGAATCATGAATCTTGAATCATGAATCATGAATTGAATCATGAATTGAATCATAAATCATGAATCATGAATCGAATCATAAATCATTAATCATGAATCGAATCATAAATCATTAATCATGAATCATGAATCATGAATCGAATCATGAATCATGAATCATGAATTAAATCATGAATCATGAATTGAATCATGAATCATGAATTGAATCATAAATCATGAATCATGAATCATGAATCATGAATTGAATCATGAATCATGAATTGAATCATAAATCATGAATCATGAATTGAATCATAAATCATGAATCATGAATTGAATCATGAATCATGAATTGAATCATAAATCATGATTCATGAATTGAATCATGAATCATGAATCGAATCATGAATCATGAATTGAATCATGAATCATGAATTGAATCATTAATCATGAATCATGAATTGAATCATGAATCATGAAATGAATCTTGAATCATGAATCATGAATCATGAATAGAATCATGAATAATGAATCATGAATTGAATCATGAATCATGAAATGAATCTTGAATCATGAATCATGAATCATGAATAGAATCATGAATAATGAATTGAATCATGAATCATGAATCATGAATTGAATCAGGAATCATGAATTGAATCAGGAATCGAATCATGAATTGAATCATGAATCATGAATTGAATCATGAATCATTAATCATGAATCATGAATCGAATCATGAATCATTAATCATGAATCATGAATCATGAATCGAATCATGAATCATGAATCATGAATCATGAATCATTAATCATGAATCATGAATTAAATCATGAATCATGAATTGAATCATGAATCATGAATCATGAATCATGAATCATGAATTGAATCATGAATCATGAATCAAATCATGAATCATGAATCATAAATTATGAATCATGAATTGAATCATGAATCATGAATTATGAATCATGAATTGAATCATGAATCATGAATCATGAATCATGAATCTTGAATCATGAATCATGAATCATGAATTGAATCATGAATCATGAATCAAATCATGAAAATACTTTTACTAACCTACAAGGCCATCAACAAAGCTGCACCAACATACATCTCCTCTCTTGTCTCAAAATATTTCCCAACTCGGCAACTCCGTTCTGCAAAAGATCTGCGTCTCTCATCCACCCTCATTACATCCTCCCATTCCCGGTTACAGGACTTTTTTCGGGCTGCACCCACTCTATGGAACTCTCTCCCTCGCACAATAAGACTCTCCTCTGTTCTACAAACTTTCAAGCGTTCTCTGAAAACCTACCTATTCAGACAAGCGTATAATATTCCTCAACCACCATCTTAACCTCACTACCTTTAGCCTGTTACTCAATTTCACACAAGACAACTACCCCCGGACCAACATGAATCATGAATTGAATCATGAATCATGAATCTTGAATCATGAATCATGAATCATGAATTGAATCATGAATCATGAATCAAATCATGAATTATGAATCATGAATTATGAATCATGAATAGAATCATGAATTATGAATTATGAATCATAAATTGAATCATGAATCATGAATCATGAATCATGAATCATGAATTGAATCATAAATTATGAATCATGAATTGAATTATGAATCATGAATCATAAATCGAATCATGAATCATGAATTGAATCATAAATCATGAATCTTGAATCATGAATCATAAATTGAATCATGAATCATGAATTGAATCATAAATCATGAATCATGAATCGAATCATAAATCATGATTCATGAATCATGAATCATGAATTGAATCATGAATCATGAATCATGAATCATGAATTGAATCATGAATCATGAATCATGAATCAAATCATAAATCAGTAATCATGAATCATGAATCGAATCATGAATCATGAATCATGAATCATTAATCATGAATTAAATCATGAATCATGAATCATGAATTATGAATCATGAATTGAATCATGAATCATGAATCATGAATCATGAATCATGAATCATGAATTGAATCATAAATCATGAATCATGAATTATGAATCATGAATTATGAATCATGAATAGAATCATGAATTATGAATTATGAATCATGAATTGAATCATGAATCATGAATCATGAATTGAATCATAAATTATGAATCATGAATTGAATTATGAATCATGAATCATAAATTATGAATCATGAATTGAATCATGAATCATGAATCATGAATTGAATCATTAATCATGAATCATGAATTGAATCATGAATCATGAATTGAATCTTGAATCATGAATCATGAATCATGAATCATGAATTAAATCATGAATCATGAATCATGAATCATGAATCATGAATCGAATCATGAATCATGAATCAAATCATGAATCATGAATCGAATCATGAATCATGAATCATGAATCATTAATCATTAATCATGAATTAAATCATGAATCATGAATCATGAATTGAATCATGAATCATGAATCATTAATTGAATCATGAATCATGAATCGAATCATAAATCATGAATCATGAATTATGAATCATGAATTGAATCATGAATCATGAATAATGAATCATGAATCGAATCATGAATCATGAATCATGAATCATTAATCATTAATCATGAATTAAATCATGAATCATGAATCATGAATTGAATCATGAATCATGAATCATGAATTGAATCATGAATCATGAATCAAATCATGAATCATGAATCATGAATTATGAATCATGAATTGAATCATGAATCATGAATAATGAATCATGAATTGAATCATGAATCATGAATCATGAATCATGAATTGAATAATGAATCATGAATTATGCATCATGAATTGAATCATGATTCATGAATCATGAATTGAATCATTAATCTTGAATTATGAATCATGAATTGAATCATGAATCATGAATTATGCATCATAAATTGAATCATGATTCATGAATCATGAATTGAATCATGAATCATGAATTGAATTATGAATCATGAATCATAAATCGAATCATGAATCATGATTTGAATCATGAATCATGAATCTTGAATCATGAATCATGAATTGAATCATGAATCATGAATCGAGAATCATGAATTGAATCATGAATCATGAATCATGAATCGAATCATGAATCGAGAATCATGAATTGAATCATGAATCATGAATCATGAATCGAATCATGAATCATGAATCATAAATTAAATCATGAATCATGAATCGAATCATGAATCAGTAATCATGAATCATGAATCGAATCATGAATCATGAATTATGCATCATAAATTGAATCATGATTCATGAATAATGAATTGAATCATGAATCATGAATCATGAATCATGAATCATGAATTGAATCATAAATCATGAATCATGAATTGAATCATGAATCATGAATCGAATCATGAATCATGAATTGAATCATGAATCATGAATCATGAATTATGAATCATGAATTGAATCATGAATCATGAATCATGAATCATGAATCATGAATTGAATCATAAATCATGAATCATGAATTGAATCATGAATCATGAATCGAATCATGAATCATGAATTGAATCATGAATCATGAATCATGAATTGAATCAATAATCATGAATCATGAATTGAATCATGAATCACGAATTGAATCTTGAATCATGAATCATGAATCATGAATTAAATCATGAATCATGAATCACAAATCGAATCATGAATTGAATCATGAATCATGAATCTTGAATCATGAATCATGAATTGAATCATGAATCATGAATTGAATCATGAATCATGAATCATGAATCATGAATTGAATCATAAATCATGAATCATGAATCGAATCATAAATCATGATTCATGAATCATGAATCATGAATTGAATCATGAATCATGAATTGAATCATGAATCATGAATCATGAATCGAATCATTAATCATGAATCATGAATCAAGAATCGAATCATGAATCATGAATCATGAATTGAATCATGAATCATGAATCATTGATTGAATCATGAATCATGAATCATGAATCGAATCATGAATCATGAATCATGAATTGAATCATGAATCATGAATCATTGATTGAATCATGAATCATGAATTGAATCATAAATCATGAATCATGAATCATGAATCATGAATCATGAATTGAATCATGAATCATGAATCAAATCATGAATCATGAATCATGAATTGAATCATGAATCATGAATTGAATCATTAATCATGAATCATGAATCATGAATCATGAATAGAATCATGAATCATGAATTGAATCATTAATCATGAATTGAATCATGAATCATGAATTGAATCAGGAATCGAATCATAAATTGAATCATGAATCATGAATTAAATCATGAATCATGAATCATGAATCATGAATTAAATCATGAATCATGAATAATGAATCATGAATTGAATCATGAATCATGAATTGAATCATGAATCATGAATTGAATCATGAATCATGAATCATAAATTGAATCATGAATCATGAATCAAATCATGATTCATAAATTGAATTATGAATAATGAATCATGAATTGAATCATGAATTGAATCATGAATCTTGAATCATAAATTGAATCATGGATCATGAATCATAAATCATGAATTAAATCATAATTTGAATCATGAATCATGAAATAAATCATGAATCATGAATTGAATCATGAATCATGAATCGACTCATGAATTATGAATTGAATCATGAATCATGAATTGAATCATGAATCATGAATCATGAATAATGAATCATAAATCATAAATCGAATCATGAATCATGAATCATGAATTGAATCTTGAATCATGAATCATGAATCATGAATGGAATCATGAATTGAATCATGAATCATGAATCGAATCATGAATCATGAATCAAGAATCATGAATCGAATCATGAATCATGAATTGAATCTTGAATCATGAATCAAGAATCATAAATTGAATCATGGATCATGAATCATGAATCGAATCATGAATCGAATCATGAATAATGAATCATGAATCATGAATCATGAATTGAATCATGAATCATGAATCATTAATCAAATCATGAATCATGAATCAAGAATCATGAATCGAATCATGAATCATGAATTGAATCATGAATCAAGAATCATGAATTGAATCATGAATTGAATCATGAATCATGAATCATGAATTGAATCATGAATCATGAATCATGAATTGAATCATGAATCATGAATCATGAATTGAATCATGATTAATGAATCATAAATCAAATCATGAATCATGAATTGAATCATGAATCATGAATCTTGAATCATGAATCATGAATTGAATCATGAATCATGAATTGAATCATGAATCATGAATCATGAATCATGAATTGAATCATAAATCATGAATCATGAATCGAATCATAAATCATGAATCATGAATTATGAATTGAATCATGAATCATGAATCATGAATCATGAATCATGAATTGAATCATGAATCATGAATCATGAATCAAATCATTAATCATGAATCATGAATCGAATCATGAAT
Source organism: Mixophyes fleayi (assembly GCF_038048845.1). Classification (NCBI taxonomy): domain Eukaryota; kingdom Metazoa; phylum Chordata; class Amphibia; order Anura; family Limnodynastidae; genus Mixophyes; species Mixophyes fleayi. Next base: position 7,728 of record NW_027447087.1, on the reverse strand, counting down.
CATGAATTGAATCATGAATCATAAATCAAATCATTAATCATGAATCATTAATCATGAATCATGAATCATTAATCATGAATCATGAATCATGAATCATGAATCATGAATTGAATCATGAATCATGAATCGAATCATGAATCATTAATCATGAATCATGAATCGAATCATGAATCATTAATCATGAATCATGAATCATGAATCGAATCATGAATCATGAATCATTAATCATGAATCATGAATTAAATCATGAATCATGAATTGAATCATGAATCATGAATCATGAATCATGAATTGAATCATGAATCATGAATTGAATCATAAATTATGAATCATGAATTGAATTATGAATCATGAATCATAAATTATGAATCATGAATTGAATCATGAATCATGAATCATGAATTGAATCATTAATCATGAATCATGAATTGAATCATGAATCATGAATTGAATCTTGAATCATGAATCATGAATCATGAATCATGAATTAAATCATGAATCATGAATCATGAATCATGAATCATGAATCATGAATCGAATCATGAATCATGAATCGAATCATGAATCATGAATCGAATCATGAATCATGAATCATGAATCATTAATCATTAATCATGAATTAAATCATGAATCATGAATCATGAATTGAATCATGAATCATGAATCATTAATTGAATCATGAATCATGAATCGAATCATAAATCATGAATCATGAATCATGACTCATGAATCATGAATTGAATCATGAATCATGAATCAAATCATGAATCATGAATCATGAATTATGAATCATGAATTGAATCATGAATCATGAATAATGAATCATGAATTGAATCATGAATCATGAATCATGAATCATGAATTGAATAATGAATCATGAATTATGCATCATGAATTGAATCATGATTCATGAATCATGAATTGAATCATTAATCTTGAATTATGAATCATGAATTGAATCATGAATCATGAATTATGCATCATAAATTGAATCATGATTCATGAATCATGAATTGAATCATGAATCATGAATTGAATTATGAATCATGAATCATAAATCGAATCATGAATCATGATTTGAATCATGAATCATGAATCTTGAATCATGAATCATGAATTGAATCATGAATCATGAATCGAGAATCATGAATTGAATCATGAATCATGAATCATGAATCGAATCATGAATCATGAATCATAAATTAAATCATGAATCATGAATCGAATCATGAATCAGTAATCATGAATCATGAATCGAATCATGAATCATGAATTATGCATCATAAATTGAATCATGATTCATGAATAATGAATTGAATCATGAATCATGAATCATGAATCATGAATCATGAATTGAATCATAAATCATGAATCATGAATCATGAATCATGAATCATGAATTGAATCATAAATCATGAATCATGAATTGAATCATGAATCATGAATCGAATCATGAATCATGAATTGAATCATGAATCATGAATCATGAATTATGAATCATGAATTGAATCATGAATCATGAATCATGAATCATGAATCATGAATTGAATCATAAATCATGAATCATGAATTGAATCATGAATCATGAATCGAATCATGAATCATGAATTGAATCATGAATCATGAATCATGAATTGAATCAATAATCATGAATCATGAATTGAATCATGAATCACGAATTGAATCTTGAATCATGAATCATGAATCATGAATTAAATCATGAATCATGAATCATGAATCATGAATCGAATCATGAATCATGAATCGAATCATGAATCATGAATCATTAATTGAATCATGAATCATGAATCGAATCATAAATCATGAATCATGAATCATGACTCATGAATCTTGAATTGAATCATGAATCATGAATCAAATCATGAATCATGAATCATGAATTATGAATCATGAATTGAATCATGAATCATGAATAATGAATCATGAATTGAATCATGAATCATGAATCATGCATCATGAATTGAATCATGAATCATGAATTATGCATCATGAATTGAATCATGATTCATGAATCATGAATTGAATCATGAATCTTGAATCATGAATCATGAATTGAATCATGAATCATGAATTGAATCATGAATCATGAATCATGAATTGAATCATGAATCATGAATCGAATCATGAATCATGAATCATGAATCATGAATCATGAATCATGAATTGAATCATGAATCATGAATTGAATCATAATTTGAATCATGATTCATGAATCATGAATTGAATCATGAATCTTGAATCATGAATCATGAATTGAATCATGAATCATGAATTAAATCATGAATCATGAATCATGAATCATGAATTGAATCATAAATCATGAATCATGAATCGAATCATAAATCATGATTCATGAATCATGAATCATGAATTGAATCATGAATCATGAATCATGAATCAAATCATTAATCATGAATCATGAATCATGAATCGAATCATGAATCATGAATCATGAATTAAATCATGAATCATGAATCATGAATCGAATCATGAATCATTAATCATGAATCATGAATCATGAATCATGAATTGAATCATAAATCATGAATCATGAATTGAATCATGAATCATGAATTGAATCATAAATCATGAATCATGAATCATGAATCATGAATAGAAACATGAATCATGAATCATGAATCATGAATCATGAATTGAATCATGAATCATGAATTAAATCATGAATCATGAATCATGAATCATGAATTGAATCATAAATCATGAATCATGAATCGAATCATAAATCATGATTCATGAATCATGAGTCATGAATTGAATCATGAATCATGAATCATGAATCAAATCATTAATCATGAATCATGAATCATGAATCGAATCATGAATCATGAATCATGAATTAAATCATGAATCATGAATCATGAATCGAATCATGAATCATTAATCATGAATCATGAATCATGAATCATGAATCATGAATTGAATCATAAATCATGAATCATGAATTGAATCATGAATCATGAATTGAATCATAAATCATGAATCATGAATCATGAATAGAATCATGAATCATGAATCATGAATCATGAATCATGAATCATGAATCATGAATTGAATCATGAATCATGAATTATGCATCATGAATTGAATCATGATTCATGAATCATGAATTGAATCATGAATCTTGAATCATGAATCATGAATTGAATCATAAATCATGAATCATGAATTGAATCATGAATCATGAATCGAATCATGAATCATGAATTGAATCATGAATCATGAATCATGAATTGAATCATTAATCATGAATCATGAATTGAATCATGAATCATGAATTGAATCTTGAATCATGAATCATGAATCATGAATTAAATCATGAATTATGAATCATGAATCATGAATCATGAATCGAATCATGAATCATGAATCGAATCATGAATCATGAATCATGAATCATTAATCATTAATCATGAATTAAATCATGAATCATGAATCATGAATTGAATCATGAGTCATGAATCTTGAATTGAATCATGAATCATGAATCAAATCATGAATCATGAATTATGAATCATGAATTGAATCATGAATCATGAATAATGATTCATAAATTGAATCATGATTCATGAATCATGAATCATGAATTGAATCATGAATCATGAATTATGCATCATGAATTGAATCATGATTCATGAATCATGAATTGAATCATGAATCTTAAATCATGAACCATGAATTGAATCATGAATCATGAATTGAATCATGAATCATGAATCATGAATTGAATCATGAATCATGAATCATGAATCGAATCATGAATCATGAATCATGAATCATGAATCATGAATCATGAATTGAATCATGAATCATGAATTGAATCATGAAATGAATCATGATTCATGAATCATGAATTGAATCATGAATCTTGAATCATAATTCATGAATTGAATCATGAATCATGAATTGAATCATGAATCATGAATCATGAATCATGAATTGAATCATAAATCATGAATCATGAATCGAATCATAAATCATGATTCATGAATCATGAATCATGAATTAAATCATGAATCATGAATCATGAATCGAATCATTAATCATGAATCATGAATTATGAATCGAATAATGAATCATGAATCATGAATTAAATCATGAATCATGAATCGAATCATGAATCATTAATCATGAATCACGAATCATGAATCATGAATCATGAATTGAATCATAAATCATGAATCATGAATTGAATCATGAATCATGAATTGAATCATAAATCATGAATCATGAATCATGAATCATGAATTGAATCATGAATCATGAATTGAATCATTAATCATGAATCATGAATCATAAATCATGAATCATGAATTGAATCATGAATCATGAATTGAATCTTGAATCATGAATCATGAATCATGAATAGAATCATGAATCATGAATCATGAATCATGAATTGAATCATGAATCATGAATTATGCATCATGAATTGAATCATGATTCATGAATCATGAATTGAATCATGAATCTTGAATCATGAATCATGAATTGAATCATGAATCATGAATTGAATCATGAATCATGAATCATGAATCATGAATCATGAATTGAATCATAAATCATGAATCATGAATCGAATCATAAATCATTAATCATGAATCAAGAATCATGAATCGAATCATGAATCATGAATCATGAATTAAATCATGAATCATGAATTGAATCATGAATCATGAATTGAATCATAAATCATGAATCATGAATCATGAATCATGAATTGAATCATGAATCATGAATTGAATCATAAATCAGGAATCATGAATTGAATCATAAATCATGAATCATGAATTGAATCGTGAATCATGAATTGAATCATAAATCATGAATCATGAATTGAATCATGAATCATGAATCGAATCATGAATCATGAATTGAATCATGAATCATGAATTGAATCATTAATCATGAATCATGAATCATGAATCATGAATTGAATCATGAATCATGAAATGAATCTTGAATCATGAATCATGAATCATGAATAGAATCATGAATAATGAATTGAATCATGAATCATGAATCATGAATTGAATCAGGAATCATGAATTGAATCAGGAATCGAATCATGAATTGAATCATGAATCATGAATTGAATCATGAATCATGAATCATGAATTGAATCATGAATCATGATTCATAAATCGAATCATGAATCATGAATTGAATCATGAATCGAATCATGAATTGAGTCATGAATCATAATTTGAATCATGAATCATGAATTAAATCATGAATCATGAATTGAATCATGAATCATGAATCATGAATCGACTCATGAATTATGAATTGAATCATGAATCATGAATTGAATCATGAATCATGAATCATGAATAATGAATCATAAATCATAAATCGAATCATGAATCATGAATTGAATCTTGAATCATGAATCAAGAATCATAAATTGAATCATGAATCATAATTCATGAATCGAATCATGAATCAAGAATCATGAATCGAATCATGAATCATGAATTGAATCTTGAATCATGAATCAAGAATCATAAATTGAATCATGAATCATGAATCGAATCATGAATCGAATCATGAATAATGAATCATGAATCATAAATCATGAATTGTATCATGAATCATGAATCATTAATCAAATCATGAATCATGAATCAAGAATCATGAATCGAATCATGAATCATGAATTGAATCATGAATCAAGAATCATGAATTGAATCATGAATTGAATCAATAATCATGAATCATGAATTGAATCATGAATCATGAATCATGAATTGAATCATGAATCATGAATCATGAATCATGAATTGAATCATGATTAATGAATCATAAATCAAATCATGAATCATGAATTGAATCATGAATCATGAATCTTGAATCATGAATCATGAATTGAATCATGAATCATAAATTGAATCATGAATCATGAATCATGAATCATGAATTGAATCATAAATCATGAATCATGAATCGAATCATAAATCATGAATCATGAATCATGAATTTAATCATGAATCATGAATCATGAATCATGAATAATGAATTGAATCATGAATCATGAATCATGAATCAAATCATTAATCATGAATCATGAATCGAATCATGAATCATGAATTGAATCATTAATCATGAATCAAATCATTAATCATGAATCATGTATCATGAATCGAATCATAAATCATGAATCATGAATTGAATCATGAATCATGAATCATTAATTGAATCATGAATCATGAATCGAATCATAAATCATGAATCATGAATCATGAATTCAATCATGAATCATGAATCAAATCATGAATCATAAATTATGAATCATGAATTGAATCATGAATCATGAATCATGAATCGAATCATTAATCATGAATCATGAATTATGAATCGAATAATGAATCATGAATCATGAATTAAATCATGAATCATGAATCATGAATCGAATCATGAATCATTAATCATGAATCACGAATCATGAATCATGAATTGAATCATGAATCATGAATCATGAATCATGAATCATGAATCATGAATTGAATCATGAATCATGAATTGAATCATTAATCATGGATCATGAATCATAAATCATGAATCATGAATTGAATCATGAATCATGAATCATGAATTGAATCATGAATCTTGAATCATGAATCATGAATTGAATCATGAATCATGAATTGAATCATGAATCATGAATCATGAATTGAATCATAAATCATGAATCATGAATCGAATCATAAATCATTAATCATGAATCATGAATCATGAATCGAATCATGAATCATGAATCATGAATTAAATCATGAATCATGAATTGAATCATGAATCATGAATTGAATCATAAATCATGAATCATGAATCATGAATCATGAATTGAATCATAAATCATGAATTGAATCATAAATCATGAATCATGAATTGAATCATAAATCATGAATCATGAATTGAATCATGAATCATGAATTGAATCATAAATCATGAATCATGAATTGAATCATGAATCATGAATCGAATCATGAATCATGAATTGAATCATGAATCATGAATTGAATCATTAATCATGAATCATGAATCATGAATCATGAATCATGAATTGAATCATGAATCATGAAATGAATCTTGAATCATGAATCATGAATCATGAATAGAATCATGAATAATGAATTGAATCATGAATCATGAATCATGAATTGAATCAGGAATCATGAATTGAATCAGGAATCGAATCATTAATTGAATCATGAATCATGAATTGAATCATGAATCATTAATCATGAATCATGAATCGAATCATGAATCATTAATCATGAATCATGAATCATGAATCGAATCATGAATCATGAATCATGAATCATTAATCATGAATCATGAATTAAATCATGAATCATGAATTGAATCATGAATCATGAATCATGAATCATGAATCATGAATTGAATCATGAATCATGAATCAAATCATGAATCATGAATCATAAATTATGAATCATGAATTGAATCATGAATTATGAATCATGAATTGAATCATGAATCATGAATCATGAATCTTGAATCATGAATCATGAATCATGAATTGAATCATGAATCATGAATCAAATCATGAAAATACTTTTACTAACCTACAAGGCCATCAACAAAGCTGCACCAACATACATCTCCTCTCTTGTCTCAAAATATCTCCCAACTCGGCAACTCCGTTCTGCAAAAGATCTGCGTCTCTCA